>NW_004524652.1:6229525-6240546 GCF_000260255.1 Octodon degus
ATTCTGACTGGATAGCTGCTCAGGCTGCAGGCTGCCTTTGAACTCACAATCCTCCTTCCTCCGCCTCCCAAGTGCTACATTAAGGCATGTGCCACCATACTCGCTCCGTTTCTGTCTTCCATTATGTCACTCACTCCTGGGGACAGTGCAATGTGTCTTCCTGAATTTGCAACCATATATGCCATGTTGAAATTGGGAGGAAACATTGTTGGGGACTCGGGTGCAAGTGGAGGGAATAAAGCAGGGGGTGCAGACCAGGCAGCCTCTCTCCAGGAAGAAGAGCTAGCCCATGGCTGCTGCCAGGCCTCCCTGGGGACCTGCCACCCACTTCCTGCTTCTCAGAACCCCTTTCACCAGAGCACTTCGCTGCTCTCCCCATCCCTACATTGTCTGTTCCTAGCAGTGGCACTCTGTGGCCCTCCTGGCCACGCCAGCCAGAACTCTCTGAAGCCACAGGAGCCCAGGGGAAAGGTCTAACTGTCCAGACTGTATTGCTGGCTGTTCATGGGGACCCAGCTGGTAACCACAGGTCCCTAAACCCATAGACACTCCCCTGGATATGGGAGTTCTGGTGAATCCAGATGTCCCCAGACTTCTGCATCTGGGCCGAGGCTCTTTCCCACCTGCCTCCTCTGAGACTCATCCTGTAGTTTCCCTGAGAAGCCTCTTGCCCAAACTGCCTCCTGCCCACCCAGTGCAGTAGTACCTGCTGTGCAGTGCCATCGTTGAGGGAAAGCGTGTGACATGGGCTAGCAGAGAGCTCTGGTTTGGCCATAGCTGCCCTCATTGTCAAGCTTTCTGGATCATGTTTCCTTTGCTTCCTGGGTTTGAGGTGGCTGCCATCAGACCTGTCCATGAGCCCCTGGCTCAGGGGAGTTCCTGTAGGACTGTGCCTTGTCACAAACCCTGATACCCTTGTCCTGACCCAAGAACAAGCCTTGCTGTGCCTCTACCCCATTGGGATCAGAAGGTTTCTCAGAGCAGCCATGACCTTAGGAGAGAGCTGTAGTCATTGTGGAAGGCCTTGGGCCAACTCCAAGATTGGGGCTTTTCACTTCCTAGCAGGAGGGGAGGGTTGCAGTGTGAGTAGTGCAGAGTAGGCCCCCAAATGGCCCAAAGCTGGGGCTCCTTTTGTCCAACCACCTGGAAACTGGCAGGCATTGTGTCCTGTCTTCCTGCCTTGTTTTCTGCTCACCCAGAAGGCCGATCTCTGCCCCAAGCCAGGCCTGCCCCAGCATACCTGGAAGTCTATAGGGCACCTAGCATGAGCTTGGTACTAAAGGCACAGGAATGCACCTGCCTGAGCTTTGCAGTCTGGAATAGGGCTGCCTCAGGGCTGGTACCACATGTGCCATGTGAGATGAGTCCTGCCATACACTGGGATCTCCCAGGTGACCTGCTGGGGAAGGGCTTTTCCAGAAGGCTCAGCAAGGGAACAAGGAGCAGCAAGAGAAGGGCACATGGAGAGGGGAAGGCCCAGAGAAGGTGTGGGGTACCTTCAGGTGAGAAAGCCTCAGGTGACAGTGTGAAGAGCTGTGGGCCAGTCAGGTCTGTACTGGGAAGCTGTCCTCTGTAGCTCCTGGAAGGAGGGTTCCAGGGACCCACTTGGAAGTGCGAGGACCAACGAAGAGACTATTTCTGCTGCCAGGGGAGAGCTGGTGACCACCAGAGCCAAGGCCTTTACAAGTAAGACACAGCATGGCACAAGCTAGAAAGGGACCTTGCAGGTGACTTCCAGCCTGAGGATTCAGCCATTAATGACAGAGAATGCACTACAAGGTGGCACTAGGGGACCTGCTCCTTGTCCTGGCCTAATCCTAGGCAGCTAGCTGTATGACTTTGGCTGAATTGTGTGATCTCACCTTGATTTACCCTTCAGCAAAATGCCCCCAACATGGAATGTGGATGGTGGTTCCTGAATAGTGTACTCAGAAGAGCAAGGGTCTGTGAATGAAAGGCAGTGAGGGAGAGCACCTGAGATGCAGGGGAGCCGTGGATGTGCGGGCCCACTGCCACAGGAGCTCCCAACCCCTGCATTCCTTGGGCCTGGGCAGTCAGGACTTCATAGCCCCTTCCCCACCTCAGGAAAGCAGCCACCTGTCCCCTCCCGGATCCTCTTGTTAGAAGAGAATTACCATGGACAGGTCGGTTGTTTCATGTTGCCTGATGGGAGGTGCAGCACCAGCTTGCCGTCCTGGTAGGAGCTGCTGGCAAAGAGTCTGACTCAGGCCTATGGAGGGGCTGTAGGGGAAGTCACCACAGCTGCCCTGTCCCCACCTCTCTGCTCAGGTGGAGCCTCCATGGTGAGAGTCTGACCAGGCCCTTTCAGGGCAGCCCTAAGTCAAGAGGAACTGCACCCTCCTCTGCTAGTCCTGCCCGAAGCCAGGCAAAGTTCAGGTGTTAGTGCACTTCCCAGGCTGGTACACCAGCATGTATGTACCCAGCCCTGCCCAATGCTCATTTCCCTGGCTTAGTGTGACCTGCTGCTAACCCCATGACCTCCAGAGCAACATCAAGGACTTGGACCTTAGAACTCTAGAGCTGACTGAGGGAAGCCAGGCAGGTCGGGCCAAGCAGTATGCCATGAGCCAGAGGTTAGCATGGCAGGGTTGGAGGGGGCCCAGAAAGAGGTCAAACCATGGCAGTAGCTGGCGGAGTGACACCCAGCAAGATGTGCCATGCACTCTCACTTCTCTGTTTCTTTTCACCTTCCTCTCACTCTCATCTTCCAAATGTGTATGTGTGTGCATCATCATATTTGTACATAACTCCTGTTGGTAGGGCTCACCTCTCCGTTTCTACTGGGGTACACAAGAGGTGGGTAGCTAGAGAGCTCCCCCCAGGAAGAAGACTCACTGGGACCTGTTGAAAGGATCAGTTTGGAAGTTGAGCAGAGGATGCCATAGCCTGAGCTACCCTCAAAGTGGTCCAGGAACCTGTAGGTCTGAGCCAAGTCTTCTACTGTACAGTTAATTTACAAACAGGCATGCAGAGTGGAATGGTGTGTACACAGGAGCCTGCTGTTCCTACAAAGCTGCAACAAGATGTCACTGAGCCACAGTTTACTTTAATCCCAAGTATTGTATCTGCTCAGCAACCAGCCTGCGTGGTGCCGGGTGCATGGTGGGCAGACAGGGCCAGTGGTGTTTGTTACCTCCAGGATGGGAGACACTTTTGAAATGGCTACAGGCTCTATGCACTTGGGCTCAGAGCAACTCCCCAATCCACAAAAAGTGTCTGCATTCATGCACTGTGGCAGGTGTACAGAACAGGGAATCAGGCTGCTGTTCCTGGCCTCAGCCCGACCCAGCCACAGGGTCTTTCCCAGGACCAGGTTGCTGCCACATGTCCTGGACTCTGAGGGAGGCTGTGGGGGTTGAGAATGATTATTCCAGTAAATGAACCCTAACCCCCTGGGAGGGTTTGATTGTTTTTTGACCTTAGGTTCAGCCAAATGTATCTTTCTGCTCTTTAGAAGAAAAGAATTTTCTCTGCAAGTGGATGATACCCAGAAAGTCAAAAGAAGATGTAGCATCCTATGGTTGGTCAGGATTTTTTTGACTGAGTAATAGAAATCCCACTGAAGCTGGCTCAGGCAACAAGGGACTCTTAACTTGAGTGTCGCTCATGTCTGTGGTGGGGGACCCCAGGGTTCTTCTGGACTGACTCCAAAGAGGAGGACATGGCTACTAACCACATCCCAGCCTTGCCACCAGTGAAGGCCTGACCCACATGTTCTCCCTGAGCCCAGGTTAAAAGAAAGTCACTGGGAAGTTTAAGCCGAGAGAGATCATAGTAGCAGCTCAAGGATGTGCCACCATCTCCTAGTCCTGCTCCACAGCCCTTAATGTGGCAGATCACTTGAGGTTTAAAGCCCTGAAACCTTTATGTCTTTTTTTTTTTTTTTTTTTTGCGGAACCGGGAATTGAACTCAGGGCCTTGTGCTTGCCAGGCAAATGCTTATTCTACTGAACCATCTCCCCCCGTCCCCCCTTATCTATGTCTTTAGTGAGACAGAAATCATGAATCCCATGAATTTTACAGAATGAAACTATAAATTACAGTGTTTCAAATGAATGACAGCAAGCAGACAGTGGATAGAAAAACCTATGAGATGAAGTCGAGTCAGTACTCAAAGGAAAAGTTATAGCCCTAAATTTAATATTTGAGAGATAGGCAAAACTAAAGATTACTGTACTTAGCTATAAGTTCAAGAAGCTAGAGAAGTAAAAACATCCAAACAAAATAGAAATAATTAAAAATGTAGTCAGAGAACTAAGTTACATTCATCTGTAATTCTTCCAAAAACTGATTCTTGGAAAAGATAAAATTTTGAAAGTCTAATTTTAAAAAAGACAGAAGACACTAAAAAAGAATGAAGTTGCAGAAAAAGAAAAGAACAGTCTATGCAGCTTTTTTAAAATAAAGATGTAAATGCATGATTTTCTAAATAAAAATTACTGGGCTGGCCAGATAGCTCAGCAGACTAAACCGCCTGCTTAGACAGAGTGCAGAGGCCAGGATTTGATCCCCAGTGTGCTGTGCTGGCCCTGCCCCCAGGGTGCACTTAGATGGCTATGGTGGTACGCGCCTGTAATCCCAGCTCTTGGGAGGCTGGAAACAGGAGGATCACTATGAGTCTGATCTAGTAGTGAGACCCTGAACACCCTGTAGACCCTTCCCTAAAACATACAAAAAATATATATATATATATATTTTTTCATCCAATTTATTATATTGACTCTTTTTTAATGGTCAAATTGTTCAAAATTGGGCTGGTGAGATGGCTCAGTGGTCTAAAGCACCTACTTAGAACAAGCTAAGCTAAGCAAAAAGGACAGCGACCGCGGTTCAATCCCCAGCACCACATGCCAGCCAGCCCCGCCCCCTGGTGGGCTGAGCTGGACACACACACACACACACACACACACACACACACTCTAAATAAATAAATAAATAATATTAAAAAAAAACCAAATTGTTCAAAATTAAAATTGTTCCCAGCCTGAAATAGGCAAATGGTGACACTTATCTGTTGCTGAGGGAACCCAGGAGTACTCTGTTTTGCTGCCCTTTCCTATCTACTGTCCCTGGGTGTGCATCCCACATAAGGCAGCAGAGGGCTGAGTCCTTAAGTCCAGTGGAAACCGCACCCTGGTGACAGCTGCTCCCACAGGACAGCCCTGTGAAGACACAGGGACACACACACATATACACACACACAGATACAGGGACAAACAGAGAGAGGCCCCACAGGGGTCAAAGCAAAGCAGCCCCAGCCAGCACTTGACAAGGGAGGCTGGGCGAGAGGCATGGCCCAGAATCTCCTGCAGTGGCCAGAAGACACTGTCCTCCTTGGCACCTTGACTGCAGTCGTACAGCCTGGACTGTGCAAGAACAAATCTGCCTGTTAGAGCAGCCCAGCCCGTGGTACCTCCAGACAGTACCCCCAGGAAACAAGGCACCCCAGGAGAAGAGCTCCAGGAGTGAACTTGTACCAGCCGGCGGCTCAGCGCATCTTCCAGCATAGAATTTATAGTCATCTCAGATGGGGTGACACAGACGTCTGACAAAGAAATCACAAGCCTGCTCTGGAAAAACGTCCCCCTGTCCTGAGTGCCAGAGGATTTCTATAAATCACTTCCACAGAAAGTGAACTGTTCTGGCTGGACATGTGGTAGAGCACTTGCTTGGCATGTGTGAGGTTCCACATCCAACAACGCAAAAACAGGACACACATGGGCACAAGAGGCAGGACCAGCACAGGCAGCTCACAGCAGAGGCAGGCTCCAGGCACCTCAGGTGAGGTCTTGGGATCACCCAGCAGAATAAGCCTCTTGGCGCATTTAAGTAAACACCAGGCAAAGTCAGAAGTAAGTGCGGGGAATAAAATGCTCTAAAGAATGATGAAGCAGATTGAAAAAGAACCAAACAAAACTTTGTCATTGGAGAGGAGTCCTAGCTAAAGAAAAGAGTAGTACGTGGAAGCCAAATGTGAAGAAGTTACACAGAATACAACATAGGAAAGAAAAGGAAGCCAGAGAGGACATGAGACACATGGAGGAAGAGACATTCTAACATTCATCTCATTAGATAGAGTTCCAGAAAGAGAAAATGAGCAACAAACCAGAGTCCATGGAAATGAGAAACAGCTCTCCAGAGATGTGGATGCTTCTCTCGGATCCTGGCTTTAGAGCTAGATTCCAGCCCAACCCCCAGGATGACTCCAGAAATAGATGTGAGATATGAGACCCTTTGCTTCATCTCCCCCAGACTTGGTCAAAGTTTCCTTCCTCAGGGTTCCTGATGAGCAGTTCCCGAGAATTGAGCGATCCTCAAACTAGGACAAGGTGTCTGTGAGGAGAGGCCTTGAGAGTATTGGAAACATTTCTGCAGTCAGGCAGCTGCTTCTTGTCATCAGCCAGGTATTCATGCAAAAGTCATGCCCTCCCTTCCCCCAGCCCATCCCATCGCAGCGCTACACTCCAAAATGATGCTTATGGACCTTCTTTCCACCTAGCACAGACAGCAGGAGGGCAGGGACTTCGCCTGGCTTGTCTGCCTGTAAGCCCAGTAACAAGGACAAATGGCAAGGATGGCAGAGTGGTTGGCTTCATCCTTCCTTTCCCAGCAGGTGCAAGGCACAACTTAGTGGACACTCGGGGAGGGCTGCTTGGTGAAGGGCCACATGCACCCCGTGGAGGCAAAGGATGCCATTGAACCGCCAAAGTGCTGCCTCCGCGCTGCTCTGTTCGCTGCTTCTCAGGAGAGGCCTGAGAACAGTGCAGCTCCTGGCCTGCCGTGGCAGTTTCCTGACAGCACCTATGACTCACTCTGCAGGGAGCCAGACATGCCATCCCCAGGGCATGTGCAGGGCAAACGCCAGACACATGACGGCTGGATGCTGCTATCCCCGTGCGCATAGCATGGGGCTGCGGGTGTCTGGGCCACATCAGCTGCTCCCACCGGCTGACTTGAGAGACAGGCTTGGCCCTGAGTAAGATCCAGCACAGCAGGCAGCCAGACCCTCTCGGACATGCAGTCTGCATCACAATTTATCACTCATGGCCTCAATGACCTCATGGTCCTAGGGAGCAGTTCGGGCACAGTGGAGAGCAAAGTCCAGAAGAGCTGAGTCAGGAGATGAGGCCACCCAGTAGGGCAGGGAAGAAGGGTTCCACAGTCCCCATTCCTGGCCTGCAATTCTGGCACTCCTGGGTAAGCAAAGGTCCCAGGTATCTCATGTCATCAATAATAGGGTCCAAATTCTCAATTCTGGAGGGAGCAGAGCTGGATCTGGGTCCTATCTGGTCCCCAGTGGACAACAAAAGACTCAAGCCAGTGTTCCCAGAGGTCAGGCAGGATGGGCATGTTCACATCTGAACAACTGCACACAGCCCTCACCCTCCTTCACTCTGAGTGTTGTGTCCTGTATGTCAGGCCTTCCAGAGCTGCCAGGAACACAACATACCTGGGAAGCTTCCTGGCTGCTCTTTAGGGAGCTATTAGTTTCCTTCTGTAAAGCCCTCTAGCTCTCTCCAGGGAGAAAGGAAAGAAAAAAACAGGATAAAACCAGTGGTCAAACCTAGATGGGAAGTCTTACTAGGACAGGAACGTGATTAGAGCCGGCTGGGTTGCCTAGATCACCAGCACCGGCTGTGCACTGCCCGCCTGTAAGCAGCAGCATTCTCGCGGACAACAATGCACACGGCATTCTCCTGAACGAGGCAGTTCAGAGAAGGGCTTTGCCACTGTCATGAGCTCTGGGTTTGGAACCTCTCGCAGCTCCTGGCTTCTCCACTGTGGCCTGGTCGAGAGCTTCTGTTTTTGTATTGTGGCTAAGTGTACATAACCTGCAAGTTACCATGTTGACTGTGATACTGAGGAGGGAACCTTCCGCATGCTAAATGGGCCCCTTGCATTGAGCTGTCCGCCCAGCCACTTTTTATTTTGAGACAAGGTCTCATGAAGTTGCTTAGTCTGCCTTGAACTGTGTTCAGTCTCATGAATAGCTAGGATTACGGACGTGCTTCACTATGCCTGGCTATGTGAGCTGTCTTTACAGGTTCCGTTCTGTGGCACTAAGAACATTAACACTGTTGTGTAACCCTCGTCTTGCGTTTCTCATCTTCCCAAACTGAAGCTCTGTTCCATTAAACACTAATTCCCCGTCTTCCCCCAGTCCTCAAAACCCACCCTTTTACTTTCTGTCTCTAGGAATTTGACTGTTCCAGCCACCTCCTGCCAATAGAATTGAACAGCATTTATCCTTTTGTGACTTTTTTTTTAACCACTTAGTGTATTTTCAAGGTGCATTCCTGTTGTAGCGTGTGTTAGTACTTACTCTTTATTTCAGTGGTTGGGGTGGGACCCAGGCCTTCATGCATGCTAGGCCAGGGCTCTATCAACTGGGTTTTGTCCTCAGCCCTACTTCCTTCCTTTTTAAGGCTAAGTAATATTTACCATCAGATTTTATTTATGTATTTATTTATTTACTTATTTTGAGACAAGGCTGTTTGGGCTAGCCTTGTGTTCACTTTTGTAGCCCCCAGGCTGGTCTCAAACTTGAAGCGATACTCCTGTCTCAACCTCCCGAGTGCTGGGATTACATCCCATCAGATTTTGATGGCTTGTGTGATGTCTGTCTTCCCCGCAGCCTGCAGGCTCCCTGAGGACTCCATCATGGTTGCCTGTACCTCAGCACCCATGGTAGGACCCTGTCACTAGCAGGTGCCTGGTGAACAAGTGATAGAGGCATGAAGCTCAGAGTGGCTGAGGCATGACCTGCTTGCTGGGAGATGAAGTTGGAGGGTTTTCAGGCCGGAGAGTGAAAGGCCTAATCTTCCAGGCTCTGGAGCTTTGCAAGCATATTCCCAGGCCCTTCCTTAGTACAGCAGATCTTACCTGCAACCAAAGAGCCCATATTTGGAAAGAGATGCCTGCCTGCCTGCCTGCCTGCCTGTCTGTCTGTCTGTCTGTCTGTCTGTCTGTCTGTCTGTCTTTCTTTCTTTTCTTTCTTTCTTTCTCCAGTCTTTATTTCTAGCAGTCAGAAACACTACAGTAAAATCAAGGAACCCCTCCTTGATTGGAGGAGCTTAAGTGAGGAGCTTGATGGAGCTTAAGTGAGGTTCTCCCTTAGCCACAGTGTTTACACTCACTACAAGATAAGCTGAAAGAAAAAAAAAATTGTTCCAGACCAAGCATCTTTGTAAGAAACAGAAAGTATGCACACCTGAAATCCCAACATTTGGAAGGCTGAAGCAGTAGAATTGCCGTGAGTTTGAGGCTAGCCTGGGCTACCTATTGTGTTGAAGGCTAGCCTGCACTGCATAGTGAGAGAGAGAGAGAGAGAGAGAGAGAGAGAGAGAGAGAGAGAGAGAGATGGGAGAGGGAGGGGAGGAGAGAGAGAGACAGAGAGAGAGAAACAGAGACAGAAAGACAGGGGATATTGAAGTTGGTGGAGTTCTGCGCGTGTGAGGATGCACTCACCACCCATCCATCAATAGTTATCTGAATACACACTAGCACTGAATACACACCACCTAATTACAGCCTTGCTTCCTGTCAAAAATTGGGACACCCTGGCCTTTTCCTTCTTTGGAGAATTATTCAGAAAAATCAAAACTGAACAAGCTAAAAGCATTTGTGAACCCTAAAATGCCATTACCCATGTGAAGAGGTATATGTTTATACCAATACAGGCGAATTAGGAGGGTGATGACTCAGCTCTTCAGCTGTTTCTCCCCTGGCTGTAGAGGAAGATAAGCCTGACTGCTCACTTACTGAGTGAGCGACTGGGGACAAGGTACCTTTGTGACACCAACCCACTGTCTCCTCAGTTATAAAAGTGGAGGTAATCTCCATGTGCTGCAATGTGATGCTGCACAACACAGAGCGCAGCACAGACGCAGGTGGCAGCATGACCCTGGAAAACGTGACCCTGAGTGAAAGAACAGGCCACGCTGTGCACCTCACTTACGGGAAGTGTGCAGGATGGCCAGGTTGTAGAGACTGAGCATAGATTAGTGGTTGCCGTGCGGCGGGCAGGGAGGGATGTAGGAGTGACTGCTCATGTATGGGGCTGCTTTCTGAGTGAGCAAGGTGTTCTGCAATAGTGTGGTTGATTGTGCAGCTTTGGACATACTAAAACCCACTGTACAAGGATGAATTGCATCATATGGGATTTTATCGCCATAAAATAAACGAATCACTGTAATGTTAAAGAGTAATTTATTTATGCAGACTGAGCATGTAAAATAATTGGAGGAATTTGTAAGCCAAGGAACCACAGAGAAAGGTCTGGTTTTCCAGATGTGAGGAAGGGAGCTGCCTTTGAGGGGCATGATGAGACCCAGGTGCCACCTTGGGACACAGTCTTCACCCTGGCACTACCACCAACCCCTTGCACCCCAGTTAGGACCAGACCTGCATGTGTTTTCTCCTCAGAGTACACGCAGAGAATTATGTTATGTGGAGATGAAGTCTCTGACTTTGGTTGATTTGGAGTCTGTCTGTAGGAAGTGTTTGGCTCATTATATATAATCCAGGAGACTTGGGCAGTTTCTTAGAGCTAAAGTGCCATAATGGCCTGTGCCCTGCTAGCCATGGAGCTGGTTGCCTTCTTGATCCCATGGAAGGGGGGCTTCCTGGGGCAGGCATAGAATACGAGCTCATAAAACTCCACCATGAGCTCCCTGCCTCTCTAGACTTGAGGTCAGCCCTACAGGGCTACTTGGAGGATTCATAATCCAGGTTTTTGGATGAAAAATAATCCTAATCTTCAGATGGTTCCAGGTCCCCATGTGAGACAGCTGAGAACCTCAGGGCTGGAGTCTTGCATCTCCTGGATTCCTAGTAAGTGCTGGCTGAGAGAAGAGACGAGACTCAGGCAGAGACCCTCTCTGGGACGGCGCCCACCTGCCCGCAGTCACAGGGCCCCTAGCAGTGCTCCGTCTGCACAGGCCATGTCTGTTAACGCAGAAGCCCTCTCTGGGACGGCGCCCACCTGCCCGCGGTCACAG
>NW_004524652.1:6240776-6296864 GCF_000260255.1 Octodon degus
GGCGCCCACCTGCCCGCGGTCACAGGGCCCCTAGCAGTGCTCCGTCTGCGCAGGCCATGTCTGTTAATGCAGCAGTTCACAAAAGGTGAGATTTGATGTGGTTGACCACATATCTAGCCACAGGGAGGTCATTGGTGACCTTGACCATGCAGTTTCCATGGAGCAGGGGCCACTGGGGGCTAGGAACAGTTTGGGAGGTGAGAGCAGAAGTGGCCAGCAGCACTGACCTGCAGGAGCGTTTGTGTCCTAAAGGGAGTAGAGACATAGTGTGGTACCAAGGGGGGCAAAGGCCTTTGCTCAGTTTCACATTTGTGAATATGGGGGCTACTTGCATGCCAGAGAGAGGGCAGTTCCAAGGTGAAGGTTTCCATGTGACCAGAGGCACATGCCTAGTCAGTGCCCAAGAGTCAGCCTTCAGGGGACCAGAGGCATCCACCTGTTGTAAAGGCAGCAGGTGGACTTGGTACAGTGGAATCAGTCAATTTGATGGAGAGAATCTAAGGAAATAAAGACCAACGTTGAGGAGACGTGTGAAATGCAGAGTGGAAAGTGCTGGAGTTGGATCCGTGTGCTAGCAGCCCTGAGCAGAGGCTGCACAGACGCAAGTCAGGGACTGCCGCTGACTCTTAGTAAGTCCGAGCGTTGTGGTGTGTCACAGACATCACAGGGCTTCACCATTTCAGAGCAAAGGCCCTGGTGAAAGTCCCAGCTGTGCCTCTTAGCACCTGTGGTATCCTGGGCACTCCCCTAAAGCTTGAGTTCCCTGGAAGTTGATGGAGCTGAGGGTGGCTTTAGGGTAGTCCCATCCATCACATCTCCCTACAGATTGGCCTGGGACCCCTGCTCTGAAGGTACCCCTATCCTCCCACACATCAAGGGCCCCCCTTCTCCGAGTCTAGGAGCTGGCTGTTCCTCCCGAGAATGGTGCCCATTTCTCCAGCTGGGAGGCCCCCAGAAGGTGAGGCTGGTGACCCTGGAGGACTGTGCTGCTGCTGCTGCTGCTGCTGCTGCTGCTGCTGCTGCTGCTGCTGCTGCTGCTGCTGCTGCTGCTGCTGTGTGTCCTGCCGGGGGAGGGCATTAGCAGCCCCATAGTGGCTTTGTGTCTGTTTCTATCTTCATATCTGAGCCTCCAGAGGCCTTTTGTGTGAAGGGCCTGCTTGCTCCTGCTGTAATTAGTATGTAGTTAGGAGGCATCAACACCAGAGGTCAGCATGGCAGCGGGTGGTAGCTCAGTGACCAGCAAGGTCTCCAGAGAATGTGGTCGGGTGAGTTCTGGCACCTGCCCGCCTGGTGTGGGTTTGGTGCACTTCTTCCCTGCAGATCTCCCCAGCTCTGCGTACACAGGGAGCAGGAGGCACACACATGGGCTCCTCTGGCCGCTTTGAAGCAGGATGCCACCCTCTCTGACTTGTGCTGTCTTTGTGTTGAGGTGTCACAGATGAAACACTTTGCTGAGCTCTGCACCCCTGCAGGGGGTGGCCAGCAACCTTGGGTCAGGTGACAAGTCCCACAGTGGATTGGCAGTCACCCCCGCTTGGCACTCGGGAGCACCCTGGTAAGACTGATGGCCTTCTGTGACTGCAGCAGTGCCTATGGCGTTCGGGGTCTCTGGGCCCCCCTCACTGCTCCAGGGGCAAAGACGCTGTGGGGAGAAGCTGTGTGCTCTCCCAAACCTCGACGCTCTGTGTTCCAGAGTGACTCATGGCAGAGGCCAGGAATCTGTCCCGTTCCCTACACTGATGCGTTCTTCCTGGAAACCCAGTGGTCCCTGCCCTCAGCCTTCTGACTGATAAGGCTAAGATAGGTGGAGCCATGTCCACATACTTAATCCAGAAGCCTCTGGGAAGCCAAGTGTCAGAGGGTGATGGGGAGCCGTCCTGGCGAGGCGTACCCTCTTCTGCCCAGAGGCCGTGGTCCCACTTGCACTCATCCCCAGCAGCTGTCCCCCTCCACTCCCAGCCCAGGCCTAGAGCCTGGTATCCCCCTGGGTCCCACATGTAGCCCTTTTTCCCTCTTTATAGCTATATACATACAGATGGGGGGAGCAGAGAGGGGTCTTTACTACTGTTACCTTCCTCAGGCCCTTCCTGCTAGGCACTAGATTTGGGGAGCAGACAACCAGAACAGAGGCTTTCTGAGAGCAGGAAGCCAAGAGACCATGGGGGCAGTGGGAAGCGTCCAGCACCCAGCTCCCTCTCCTACCTGCCAGCCACCTTGCCCATGATGCCAAAGTCAGCACTTGATCTGCTGACTTCAGGTGGCTTCCAGGCTTAAAAGCCAGAATGCAGCTGAACTGCATTTGGACAGATTCCATCCCTGTCTCCCGCAAGGCTTCGCTCCTAAATCTCCTATGTGACATCAAACCCCAGATAATCACAGAAGACAGTAAGTTCTATAAACCCCATTACCCTGCCGTCCCCCAGTCAGGATCTCACTGCTCTGCCCAGGCACCTGGAAGCACATCCAAGTGACCTCCCACAAGTCTCCACCTCATGCCTGCCCTGGGCAGCCCCCACTCCACCAGCTCTACCCTAACCCAGGAGGCCCAGCCTGGTGAGGCGGGGAAGCTATGGGGCCTATGCCTTGATTCCTGGGATGCCATCCTTTCACACCTCCTCTCTGCCCCTCCACCTCTGCCCCATCCCTGGCCTGGAAACAGCTCACACCCTGCCCAAGGCTGGCCTCTTCTGCTCCCATGGCCCCCAGGATACCACACAAGGTGGTACTCACAGTAACATGGTGTGGCCCAGTACAGGGGCCTTTTAGGCTCCTAAGTGCATAGCACTCTTCCAAGGCTCCTCTGAAGGCTGAGACCCAAGCACCATGTTTTAGGCCCTGGAAAGGTCCCTTTCCTCTTTCTTTAATTTTTATTTTTTTTTAAAATGTATTTGATTATTGCAGGGTCTCATTACACAGCTCAGACTCATGGTGATCCTCCTGCTTTCAGCCTCCCCAGCGCTGGGATTATAGGCAAGTGCCACCATGACCAGACTCTGGCCAGCTCAGCCTGCCCTGGGGGTGGAGCTGGTATGACATGTGGAGCCAGGGATCGAACCGCAGTCCCTGCGCTTGCCTAAGCTTGCCTAAACAGGTGCTTTAGTCCACTGAGCTATCTCGCCCCCCACTCCTTTAGAGAGGAGCTGGTGGTTGTGCATAGGAGTAAGGGGTGGTCATCCAGATCCCTGGCCTGGATTCTCTGGCAGAGAGGCCTCTGAAACCTCTGTTTTTGTTTTTCTCAATCCCTGTGCCAGGCCCGAAAAGCTGCCTTGCAGAAGACAGAAATCTAATTCTTTTTAGCCCATCACAATTCCATCAAGGATGAGATGAAATGTGTCTGTCTTGCACCTAAGCATCCAGAGTGGGTGTAATGAGGTTGCCTAAATAAGAGTTCAGCTGCTGGCTGAGAGGGTTAGAGGCAGCAGACTGAAGGCGTACTACTTCTCTGAGTGGGGAAAGGCTACCCTGCCCCCTGGGGGGGTGTCAAGCCACTGGGAGAAAGCCTCCCCATCTTGTCCCAGATTAACCCTGTCTGGTTGCCAACCCAATCTTTTTTTTTTTTTTTGTCTTTCTGAGACAGGATCTCACTGTGCAGTTCAGGGTAGCCTTGAGCTCACTTTGTAGCCCAGGCTGGTCTTGAACTTGCAATGATCCTCCTGCTTCCTGAGTGCTAGAATTACAGGTGACTACAACAATACCTGGCCCAGCCAGTATTTTTAACAGGGCTGTTCCTCCTTTATGCCTTTGTGCCTGCATGTCAGCCCCTTTCCCTATGGCCAGTGGGGCTTAGTGTGTGCACTGAGGTGGCAGCCCAGCCAGGACGGTTCCAGGCCCTGTACTCCAGGGATCTGCCTTCCAGACCCTGCTAGGGGCTGTAGTATGGTGCAGTTGTCTGCCACCATGTGCTAGTCAGGCCTGAGCTCAGCACTTTATGTGCAGCATCTCCTTCAATCTGCAAGACAGCCCAACAGCGCTGGTGCAGTTCTTACTCTATTTTGTAGAACAAAAAACTGAACAATCAGAGCGAGAAAGCAGGTTGCCCCCCAGTTGGACACGCCCAGGAGGAGCAGCCTGTACTCACCATGTCAGCCGCCCTGCTCCGGCCAATTGCACACTCACTGCTCAGCCTGCTGCCACAGCTTCCAAAATGTCAAGCAGTAAAAAAGTCATGAGTAAAACATGCTCAAAATCCCACCAGTCTGGGGCGACTTCACCATTAGTATTCACTAAATGGATATTTCAGACTCTATGCAAACAGATGTATAGGCAGAATAAGGATGTTTTCCAAGTTTTAAACTGCACTTTGAAAATAAAAATCAGAAATGAGAGTCTAGTTCGGTAGTAATGTTCTTAGTGTGTGCAAGAACCTAAGTTCAGTCCATAGCACCAAAAAAATCCAAAATATCAAATTTATTTTTTAACATAACCATAACATTAGATATTTAAAAATATCACTTCAATTTAACCAAAGACAAGTCTATTTCCCTATATCTAAAATGAAATGGAAGCCAGGCATGGTGACATTTGCCTATAATTCCAGCACTCAGAAGGATGAGGCAGGAGAATTGTTGAGTTCAAGCAGCATGGGTTACATAGTGAGTTGAAGACCAGTCTACACTATACAGTAGAAACCAAAACAAAACAATTGTATAAAATGAAGTGGATGAGGCCGGGGAGATGGCTCAGTAGAATAAGCGCTTGCCTGGCAAGCACAAGGGTCTGAGTTCAATCCCCAGTTCCGCAAAAAAAAAAGAAGTGGAAGTGACTTGTTAAATTTCAGAAAACATTTCTTTTTCATAAGTGATAATATTTCCTAAAAGATTAAAAAGATAAAAGGACCAGGAATATTGTTCAGTGGCATGGTGCCTCCCTGGCATGTGTGAAGTCTTGGGTTCAACTCTTGGTTTCAAAGGGGAAAGAAAAGATGAAAGGAAAAACATGAAAAGGTTAAGATTTAAAAATAGCTTTGTGGGGCCGGAGAGATGGCTCAGTAGAATAAGCACTTGCTTGGCAAGCACAAGGGCCTAAGTTCAATCCCTGGTTCTGCCGAGAGAGAGGGAGAGAGAGAGAGAGAGAGAGAGAGAGAGAGAGAGAGAGAGAGAGAGATTAAAAAAATTTTAAAGTAGCTTTGTTAGGGCTGGCCAGATAGCTCAGCAGACTAAAGTGCCTGCTTAGGCAGGTGCAGGGACCAGGTTCGATCCCCAGCATGCCATACTGTCTCCGCCCCTGGGGCGTGCTGAGATAGCAATTGAGATTGGGCATGGTGATGTGTGCCTATAATCCCAGGGCTTGGGAGGCTGAACACAGGAGGATCACAATGAGTCTGATCTGTGTAGTGAGACCCTATAGACCCTCATATATATATATATATATATATATATATATATATATATATTTGTTCCCTGTAATTCCAGTACTCAAGAGGCTGAGACAGGAGGATCATTGCAAGTTCGAGACCAACCTGGGCTACAAAGTAAGCTCAAGGCCAACTGTATAGCAAGACTCCTTCTCTCAAAAAGACCAAAAAAAAAAAAGTTTTGTTGGATTATAATTTGCATGCTTGTATCATATACCTACTTAAAATGTGCAATTGTCAGTTTAATATATTACATTACTAGTTTAAGTAACAAGCCTTATTTGTAGAGCACTTCTAGGTTCACTATAAAATTTAATGGAAAATATAGAGGATTCCTGTGTGTGCCCTGCTCACATGTCAACACCCCCCATGGTTAATTTCCACACCAAAGAGCTCCATTGGCTCCAGCTGAGGAACACTCACTGCAGTAACACATCAGTGTCACCCAGAGTCCATAGTTAACTTTAGGGTCTTCTCATATATTCTATGTGTTTTGATAAAAGTGTAATAATATAGGCTCACTACTTTTGTATTGTATAGAGTTGTTTTTCTGCCCTAAACTTCCTCCATGCTCTGCCTATCCTTTGTCTATTATTAACCACATCATGAACTAACTTCCATTCTAGAAAAGTTGAGAATATTGGGGCCAGCCAGATAGCTCAGTGGACTGAAGTGCCTGCTTAGGCAAAGCATAGGGACCAGGGTTCGATCCCTGGCTCCACATGCCATGCCAGGCTGGCCCCACCCCTGGGGCCCGCTGAGACAGTGACTGAGACTGCATGTGGTGGTGCGTGTCTGTAATCCCAGAGCTTGGGAGGCTGAAAACAGGAAGATCACTACGAGTCTGATCTGTGTAGTGAGACCCTGTACTAAATACATGAAAATAAGAATATTTTACTTCCACCTCCATTCTTCCACTCCCAGTTTTTATATTATTTATGTATGTGATTGAGGTTTCTCATACTCAATAATCATAATTTCCAAGATTGCAAAAAATATTAATTCAAGATATCCACATGGATGGATCTGTTGTGACTATCATTGGGATTTCAACTTTTGATAATTTTTTTAAGAGAAATTTTTATGGATATGTAAGCTGTAAGCCCATAAACTCATGTTTCAGAATGTTTGTTAGCTTTATACTGAAAGAACAGTTTAGCAAGGTATAAAATTCTGGTACCTAATTTCTCTTCAAACTCTAGATACTATTCATTAGATCTGAAATTTTGTTGCTGGGCATAAGTCTGATTCTCCCGAAACCATCTTTCTGCCTTTCCTACTCATGCGGCTTTTTTTTTTTTTTTTTTTTTTTCCTGGTGCCAGCCATTGAATCCAGGGCCTTTGCACTGAGCCACATCTCCAGCCCTTTTTATTTTTTATTTTGAGACTAGGTCTCACTAAGTTGCCCAGACTGGACTCAAACTTGTGATTCTCCTGCCTCAGCCTCTGGTTCTTTCTTTATTTTTTAAGGTTAGTAGCTTTTTCATGATGTATCTGTATGTTCTAAATGTCATTAGTCTTCCAAGGACACAGATACTGGTTAATTGGTTCTGTCAAGATTTTTTTTGTTCCATTATGTATTTGAATAGCTCTTCCTGTTCTATCCTATTTTGCCCCAGAAGCACATTATCATAGTTTAGATCTCAAATACTCTCCTACAAGGGAGGTGTGTTCAAAGGTAGAGCTTTTGGAAGGTGATTAGATCAGGCAGGTGCTGTATTCATCAGTGAGTTGATACCCTGATGATGAGGAAGGAGGCCCAGTCACAGAGGAGGATTCGGGGGTGGGGGGTGCCTGCAAGGGCGCATTTTCGTCCCCCAGCTCCTTCCTTGCTCCCTGCTTCCTAGCCAGGAGTGAGCACCTGTCCTCCGCTAGAAACTTCTGCCATGCTGTTGCTGTCTCATGGCCAGCCGGTCATGGACTGAATGCTCTGAAACTGGGAGCCGGGTTGAACCTCTCCTCCCTTAGGTTGTGGGTGTCAGGGATTGTATTCCAGTTTGGGAATGTGACTAATGCACACCAATTACTTATTTTCAAGGTGGTTTGTTTTGCTTTATTTGAGACAGGGTCTCACCATATAGTTCAGTCTGGCCTTGAACTCACTATGAGGCCCAGGCTGGCCTCAAACTTGCATCAGTCCTCCTGCCTTGGTCTCCCAAGTACTGGGACTACAAGGTATGTGCCCCCACACCTGGCCCTTTGTGGTTTGGTTTGTTTGTTTTTTTTTTTTTTTTAGCTACATATAAACAAAATTCCTATATATAAAAAACCCAAGAAGGTAAAACAATCTTTAGAAGAAAATACTAAAATTGACATCACTTGGGGTTGGGGAGATAGCTCAGTAGAACAAGGACTTGCTGGTAAGCACAAGGGCCTGAGTTCAATCCCTGGTTCTGCAATTCACTTTGGGGACAGTCAGCCGGTGTTGCCATAGTTCACTTAAGTACTGCCTCATAACTGATGCTTTTATTATTTCATTGTCCCATCCATTTCTTGTCCCCGTTTCTCCGTTGAATTAAGAGTCTACACCGCGTAAGGAACGCCAGTCCCCACCCGGCGCCCGGGCCACCGCCCTCCACCCGGTTTGGTTTGTTTTGCTGACTTTTTTTTTTTTTTTTTTTTTTTTTTTTTCTGAGACAGAGTCTCACTGTGTATCTCAGGCTGGCCTCAAACTCATTATGTAGCCCAGGCTGGCCTTGAACTTGGAGTGACCCTCCTGCCTCAGCCTCATGAGTGCTGATATTACAGGTGTGAGCTACCACACCTAGCATTGTTTGTTTGAGACGGGGTCTCGCTGTGTGGTTCAAGCTTGTCTTGAGCTCATTATATAGCCCCACTCGACCTCAGACTTGGAGTGATCCTCCCGCCTCAGCTCCCAAGTGCTTGATTCCCTTTTGTTTTTGTATCTGTCATTTGTCGTCTTCTCAGTTTAATTTTGTGCTGTTTCCTCAAGACTGCCACCCACATTTCTAGTTGTTCATGTTATGTTTTATCTGTTTATTCATGGTTCAACATAACTATTTATTTATTTTGATTTTTTGAGACAGGTCTTGCTGTGTATCCCAGGCTGACCTCTAACTCTCATTAAGCCTCCTACCTCTGCTGAGTGCTGGGCACTATAGCTGTATTTATTTATTTAATTATTTATCTTGTGGTACTGATAATTGAACTCATAACCTCACACTTGGTAGACAGGTGCTGTGCTGCTGAGCTATATTCCTGGCCAATATTGCTTTTTAAAAATATCTGTGATACATTTATTTTCCTTTCCCCTCTTCCCCTAATCAGTTAGCTTGTTAACTATTTCTCCACGTGACCCATCTTGTGATGTGTGTTGTCCTTAATTCTCAGGACAGTGTGGGCTCCTTCCTGATCATTCCTGTTCCATCCCACCCTTGACCTCACCATTCCTAAGGGAGGGTCGTGATACTTATTGAGGTTAAGGCAGCAGGAGTTAACGCTCAGCACAGTCCTTCCCACCACTGTGATGTCATGGATCTGGGCTGGAACTTGTGTGTAGCCATCTTGTTACACCAGTGGTGAGACTGCTCTCTCCCTGCCTTGTTCCCAAGTGAGCAGAGTGGAACAGGAATGCCCCTACTGAGCTCAATGTGGTGGAACACACATATAGGATCGTTGCGTTTGAGACCAGCTTGGGCTACAGAGTGAGCTCAAGGCCAGCCTGAACTGCATAGCAAGACCCTGTCTCAAAAAAACAGACAGACAGACAGACAGACAGACAGACAGACAGACAGACAGACAGACATGCTCCTCCTGGCCACATGCAGTAGGCCCCCAGGGCACCATTGCTGACACAGCTAGGAAGGAGCAGGCCCACTCTCCTCCTGAATAAGGAAAGACCAGGGCTTGGGCAGATGGGCTTTTGGCAGCTCCGTTATGAGTCCCTAGACCTGATTCCCCCGGACATGGAATGGCCCTGTGGGGAGGTGCCAGTGGGGGGACGTTCTTGCTATTGCTTCTGCTTGCCTGTGTCCTCACCCCTGCTCCTGTCTCTGCTGAGCAGAGCCCCATAACTCTGAGGAAACCCAGTCCCTAGCACCTGGGGTGCCTCCTGCACTCACAGTAACTCTGGAAGTTGGGTGTTTTAGTCCCACTTTATACATGGAGAACCCAGCACTCAACCAGTACGGCCACTTCTCCCAGGAGGCCACCCCACTAGCAGAGCTGCTCAAGCTCACAGTCAGATCCCAGAGGGAACCCCAAACCATGTGCCCTGTAACATTTTGTGGCACTTGGAGTTGAGTCTTCTCTGTTGGTATTAGTCACTGTGCCCTTAGCCGTTACTGCACTGAACTATTTTTTATTCCCCTCTATCAATGTGTCCACCTGCCTCCTGCTTACCTCCCTTGCTCTCCAGTTCCTTGTGGGCAGCAGCACAGGGATGGGTGGCAGTGGGTGGTGGTGTGTTCCTGCTAACTAGGAGTGTGGCTCTTTTGGGCACCAAGGTGTGCTTGTTCATCTTTGTAATTGGACTGCTTTAGGTACAAATCATAAAATGGCTTCTTTGACACTTAACAAGAAGCCGCCATGAGCCCTGCGTTTCCTTCTCTGGTTTGTCTCTTCTCCCTCCAAGCTCTGGCCCAGTGTCAGCCGTGGAAGAGGTGCCAGGAAATGCGAATCGAACAGAAACCAAACTTGAGGTCGCTGCCTTCTGCTAGAACAGAGATGCCACCTGTAGCTGGCGACTTGAGCAGAACTGGTTGCCCCACGCTGAAGGGCCCCAGCCTGCCGACTGACTTCATGAACTTGTTTCTCACTTCTCTGTGTTGCCTGCCTTCTTTCCCAGGACTGGCCATTGTCATCGCTTCAGCACAGGCCTGCCCATAATGTGCAGGGGACTGAGGCTGTGGCTTATTAGGGCTGTGAGTTAAACAAGAGCATGGCAATGCTTTTTTTGGCCCACTTTCAGAGCAGGCTTAGATCCTGCACCTCCCTGTGCCTGTACATGGGAGAGTTTACACCATCTCTCAGTCCTGCCCACAGCTCTCCAAAATTGCTTAGCAAACAAGGAAAAAGAGGCCATAGAGGCAAAGAATTTGCTTGAGGTCACACTGTCCTGTCCACACAGGATGGGGTCAGTCCAGAGTCCCAGCCTGCGATCTCGAGCAGAATTCTCTCCTGTGCTCTCGCAGCCACTGTCCCTGTAGAAAGTGACTGTCCTGTCTTCTTTCTCTCTCAGGGGGCCTTGGTGAATTCTGTCATGGTAATTTAAGGACCCTCGCCTAGAAGTCCCCACTCACAATTCCCCACTGGCGGGAAGGCCTGGACTCCAAGATGATTATAAAGGAATACCGGATCCCTCTGCCAATGACCGTGGAGGAGTACCGCATCGCCCAGCTGTACATGATTCAGGTGGGTGGAGGGCAAGGTGGACCAGGCGGGATTCCGAGGTGTGCCAGACTTCCTGCTTCCCAGCAGACTCCAGGCACGCGTGGGGGCACTCCCAGTTTCCTGTCCCCACGTTCCCAGCCCCTACAATGACAGTGGCCACTTCAGTGACCACTTATCCCCAGATCTTAGCTCAGGCTGCCTTCACAAAGCCTCACAGCCTGGGGGCATAAACACCAGGGACTCACTTTCGGTGAGTCACAGTCCTAGGCTTCTGTCTGGTGGCTTCCGGTTTCTGGTGAGGACTCTTCCTCTAACTGCATCCAAACCAAGTTATTCTCCAAAGGTTGTCTCCAAACACCAGCACATCAAGGGTCAGAACTTCAGCACAGATTCTGGGGACACAACATGCAGTCCATAACACCCCACCTAGGAGGCAGGCAGGAGTGAGGTAAGAGGGGTCAGACAGGAGTACAGCCTGCCTCGTGGCTCGCGCACTGTCCACCCTGCGGCCACCAGCGTGCGGTGTTGCAAGTTTCTATGAGGAGCCAGATGCTCACCTACTCCCAGGAGACATTGCTAGTCCAACTCCTCAGGGCCTTGCTAGCCTAGACACAGGTCCAGAGCGCCAGGATCCAGTGTCCTTCTGTCCCAGTCACCAGACCTGACCACTGCTCACACCTGCTGGGGCCCTGGCTTTGATCCTCACTCTGCGGCCAGCCTTCTGCTCAGTCCAGTGCCAGCCCCATGCACAGCCTGGTAGCTGGGCCCAAGCCACAGGCCTCAGTGCCTCCCACACTGATTCTGAACAGCTGTCAACCTGACTGTGGCTCTTCTGGGTACACAGGTCTTAGTCCCTGTTACCAGGTGGGGCCTGCCTTTGGCCAGCATCTGCTAGACAGCTTCAACATGTGATAGGGATGGCAGCACCTGCACTTCCCTTTTCCAGGCGTGCCTGGTGGGTTTGCCACTGCCACCCAGTTGGAGAGGGATGATGAGCCTGGGGCCCCAGCTCTTACCTAGGAGGAACTAGACAAAGCTACTAGGCTTTAGCCAGGCTCCACACTGGGCGGCTTGGCTGGTGGGGGGGTGCCCCAGCCTCTCTGGGGGCTTGTTTGCTCTGAGCTACTTCAAAAGCGCCACTCAATTCCTCTTGAGCCACTTACCCCTTAATTATTTCTAGAGAGCGGGAAGAGGAAGAGCTTAAATCAGGCCCAGGTTCTGAGTACTCTAGAAATAGTTCAGCCCAGTCAAGGACCAGCCTCATCTGTCACTGTGCACTGTTTGTTCTCAGTTCCTGCCCCAGGGTGAGCACCCCCACCCTGGTGGGCAGCATCCCAGCTGCACCTGGCCCCCTGGGGTGGGTGGCCAGGCTTGCAGCACAGAGCTCCTCCAACCTCTGGGTTCTCCCAAAGCTCTTCGTGAGCATAGTCACCTCTAACTTAGAGCCCCTCCAAGCTCCTGCCACCTCCCACATTGCATGCCTCCCATGAGCGTAACTGATAGCAATCCATGATGCCCTGCAGCTCTTGGCCTTCCTTCTGCTCTGCACAGCCCCTGCCCTGCCCTAGTGGCATATTTTGATGAAGGTCAAGCCATAGACTAGGATTGTGGGTAGGTCCTACCTTGCAGATCCCATGTGTCAACACAGGGCCTCCCAGCTGAACAGAGCCAGCGCAGGCTCTGAGTGCAAGCTGGATTCATCTGTAAGGCCCTGAGCCTCCAGTGTGTTTCCCTGTGCTTCTTCCAGTGAGCAAGCAAATGCACCCAGTCTGCCTTCTTTCTAAACTGGAGAGGTGAAGCCAGCCAGGTGTTACCAAGGAAGGCATCGATGTGCCCAGTATAGCAAACTAGGGGATGTGGCTAAAACACACACAAGCATGTACATGTACACAGACCCATGCACAGTTCCTGTCAGCTTTTCCTTTTTTCTTTTGAGACAGGGTCTTGCTATGTAGTTCAGGCTGACCTTGAACTCACTGTAGCTCAGGCTGGCCTGGAACTCATGGTGATCCTCCTGCCTCAGCCTCCTGAGTGCTGGGATTACAGTGCACTGCCACTCCCATCAGCCTTTGACAATCCCATAGCCCTGGGGCCTGCAGTGTGACATGACTGTCAATTGTCAGTGCAGCCACTTCCTGAGACCAGGTCTCTCTGGGGTCCTAGGTAACTAAAGATAGCCTCCAAGCTCCCTGGCCCACCTTGGAGGGAAGGCAAGAGGTGATGGACCTCTGTCTAGGGAGGCATTGCAGCAAGTGTAAGTGGAAGGTCCTAGGCAGATGTGTGTAACCCCAGCAGGGGTACAGTACGGTCTGTTTCTAGGCAGCGACACACCTAAGAATTATGGTCTGTTGGAGGAAGTGTGGTTTTTAGGCCTTGGCTTGAGTCCCAGCTGTAGTGAACAAGCAGTTGAGCCTCTCAAGCCTGTTTCTTCATCTGGAATGTAAGCTCACCTCAGCATCAGCCAAAAAGGCACTGAAAAGTCAATTCCCCTCCCCCCAAGCTCCCCCAAAGGCAGTTTCTCAAGCCAGCAAGATAGCTCAGTGAAGGACTGGCCAAATAGCTCAGTGGATTAAAGTGCCTGCAAGCAGGCACAGGGACCGGGGATTCGATCCCCAGGCCTGCTATACCAGCCCCACCCCTGGGGCACCCTGGGCTGGCAATTGAGACTGGGTGTGGTGGCGCACGCCTGTAATCCCAGCTCTTGGGAGGCTATAAACAGGCAGATCACTAAAAGCCCAATCTAGTAGTGAGACCCTGAACACCCTGTAGACCCTAACCTAAAGTGTCTGCTTAGGCAAGCACAGGGACCAAGGTTCAATCCCCAGCACCACATCTGTGCCGGCCCTGCCCTTGGGTACGCTAAGCTGGCCACCGAGTCCATGCATGGTGGAGCACACCTATAATTCCAGTGCTGGGGAGGATGAAAACAGGAAGATCACTGTGTATTAGAGCTGTGTAGTGAGACCCTGTACCATTATAGATGGGGACATTGTGGCCCTTGAGCATCCCATCGGAGAGAGCTCTGGGACTCCTGGTGGGGCTGAGGGAAGATGCTGTGACCCTCAGGTGAGGGGGCAATGTGGACAAGGGTACAGGGAGGAAGGGGTAGTGGGAGCCTCTGCCTGGACCAGGGAAGGGAGGTAGCAGCATTCTGAGGAGTCCTTGGCCTCGGTACTGCCCAAGGCCTCCGGAGCCCCACCCCCATCCTCCACTTCCTCTGAAAGGGTCCTGGTGGGGAGTGACGTTGGCTGTGGTTGCCAGCTGAGGGCAGGGCAAGGGTGGCAGCTCCTTGCTCACCTGTGTCCCTCCCATCCCTGGGACACCCCTGCAACCAGACTCCTGCCTGTAGAGTGAGATGAGACCTGCAAGTGTCTGCATACAGCAGCCTCTGCTGCTCCAGGGGCTGTGGCACTCACCCTTCCCAGCCCCACAGTTTCTGTCTGTGGCTCAGCCCAACTCCCTCTGCTTCTGGTCTAGCTTTTGTCTTGCCTGCCCCTGCACCCAGTTTCTGGGAGCAGTGTCACTAGGGTGATATGCTCAAGGCATGCAGGGCCACATGTACACAGCTCAATGTGTGACCCCTCTACCTAGCAGTGCTGTTCGACAGTGAGGTGAGTTCACAGGTTTTCTCCATCCTGTCTGAGGGTGAATCAGGTGTGTCCAGCATGTCCAGAGAGACAGTACAGAGGTAGCCAAGTGACATTCAGTCAGGAACAGGGACAGCTGGGAACAGGTTTGCTTGTGGGCTGTGGGCAAACATGCCAGGAATCCAAACGTTTTGTTGCAGGCCTTGTGGACAGCTGCATTTCCTTGGCTGTTTATTTCCCACTGTGCTGCTCACAGCTGGCAAGAGGCCTTCCTCTGCACTAGCCATCCTGTAAGGCTGTGGACACAGGTACAGCTAGCGCCATGCCTAGGCTGCATTGGTGTTAGGTTTAAAGAGAAGCAGCTGGCTTGTCTGGCAGACCTCCACCGAGGGCTGCTGCCAGGGTTGGCTGCCCGCGAACAGGCTGAGGAGCTTGGCCAGGACCCTGGACAGCTCTGCAGGCCTCTACTTGCAGAGGTTTCTGGCCCACTGTCTTTCTCTCTTACCCAGCCCTAGGGAAGCCCAGCCTGTCTGTGCTGACTGAGGTCTCAGAAGAAGCCACCACAGCGCTGCTTGTAGGACTGGTTGGCAGGGACCAGGGTGGCTTCGTGTATGGGCAGCGAGCTGGATGATCTGAGAACAGCCTGCTCCCGTGGGGCATGATTGAGCTGCACCTATGCCGGGCAAGCTGCCTCCTCCATCACCATGTCCCGGGGCCCCCAGGGTCAGCCTGAGGAGGGCTGTCCACCTTCTGAGTGACCCTGGGGACTAGACTCCATTGGTTCATTCCACCATTCTTGCCTAACACCTACAGCACAAAGGCCCAAAGCGCTGCGTGGGGATGCACACTCGAAAGCCAGTACTGTGACACTGGCCACTGGAATATCCACCCTGTCCATCTCCCTGAGTGACCATGGCCTTATATCACCACCACCCTGTGAGGACAGCAGTCCAGGTCCCCTGAGCCTGAGACGTGCTATCTGCTTAGGTCCTCATGACAACCTGAAGTGTTGTCAGTGGTATTCTCTCCCCTTACAGATAAGATGTCAAGGAGCTCAGAAATGTCAAGGAAGTTGTCTATGGGTGTTCATCTGGTGCTGAAGCCATTTTGTCTGGAGCAGTTACTGTCTGCCTCTTTACCTAGCCACCCCAGCTCTTACCTCCTCTGAGTCAGCTATGCCAGGTTAGGGCAGAGATGCCCTCCACCCCTCTCACCTCTTCCTCAACCCCCAGGACCCAGCACTCACATACACATAAAAGTCAAGGTCACTTGCAGGTGGCCAGGCCAGGTAGGGAGTAGCCTTTCTGCAGAGTCATGCGCTGGGGAGGGGCCTGGAGACTGAAGGCTTGTGGAGGTGGAGGTGGTGAGGACACTGAGGGGACAGGAGGGGACCAGCAGGTGGCATTCCTGTTTACCCCGCAGACAGGCTGGTGCTTAGTCCCAGAGACCACATTGGTGCTTGCCCAGGTGGCTGACTCACGCACCCCGATTCAGGTCCCCCTACAACCTCAGACCATGACCTCATTTGAAACTAGGGTCTTTGCATATGTATTTAGATAAGGATATTGAGATAAGATCATCCTAGATACAGTGTGGCCCCCAATTACAGGGCTGCTGTCCCTATAAGAGGAGGAGAGGACAGAGAGACAATGGAGACAGAGATTGGAGAGATGCAGCCTCAAGCCATGGGCCACCAAGGAGGGCTGGGAGGCATGAAAAGCGCCCCCCAAGCCTCTGGAGGGAGCTGCTGCGATGGGCGTGCTGGGTCTGCCTGAGTGGGCAGGGGGCTTTTACATACTCCCCTGATTTCCTGTGACCCAGGGTGGAAGGCCTCCTGGGTGGAAGCCAGCCCCTGCCCTGGCTTCTTCCCCACTCCTTCTGCACCCCATCTTGACCTTCAGAGACTCCTGCAGGGACCCTGGCCCTCTGGGCTGCACATTTCCCCTCTGAGCTTCCTGGCACTTCAAGTATAGTCACTCCCTGGTGTCATAGCAAAGAACCACAACCTAGGTGACTTTAAAAAAAAAAAATACACATGTGTTCCTACAATTTAAGAGGGCTTGGGGCTGGGGGAATGGCTCAATAGAATAAGCGCTTCCCTGGCAAGCGCAAGGGCCTGAATTCAATCCCTGGTTCCAAAAAAAAAAAAAAAAAAAAAAAAAAATCAACAATTTAAGAGGCCAAGGTCAAGAATTAAATTCTTACAATTTAAGAGGAGTTGCAGGGCAGCACTCCCTCCATAGGCTCTTGGGCCAGGAGCCTTCCTGTAACCTCCACCTTCTAGTGGCTCCGACCGTTTCTTGGCTTATGACAGCATCAAGCCACTCACACTTCAGAGACTATTTCCAAACATCGCACTCTGAGGTTCTAGGTGGACACGAATTTGAGGAGATGGGGACCTTTTTCCTCTAAGCCATGGTTTGGGCAGATGGGTAGCTCCATTTCTACCTATAGTTTTAGAAACTGAGATGAAAGAGAGGTGACTAGTCCAGGCTGAGAGGAAGCTGGCCAGAGTTTAGTCAAGAACCCATTTATCCATTTATCTCTTCAGCGGGTATTTACCAGACTCCTGCACACACTGGGAGCTTTCCCTGAGGCAGCTGGTTCTGTGCGGTTGAGTGAGGGGGCACAGCTCTGCCCATTTAGAACTATGCGACCTGGACAAGTCCCCATCTGTTGCAGCCCCCACCTGCTCAGTGGGTTGCAGTGGTTCCACCTTTTGCTTGAGGGGAAGGTATAGAGCCGGAGCGTAGAAACTGTCCAGTCTGGTCCACAGCCCAGCTGTTTGGAAAAGGAAGGGCCACACATCTTTTGACCCTATCCATGACCTCAAAAAAGACCTGAAGGAGGCTGTCACCCTGGGCCCGTCTTTGCACCCCAGTAGTGAGGCAGCGTGTTGGGAATACCCATGTGCGCGTGCATCTGTGTACAAAGGTGTGTACCTTAGGATTGGGTAACCAGTGGGTATGTCACACAGCACATAATTTCTGTTCAGGAAGTTGACCAAAGATGGCCTTGGTGGTGTTGCCATGGAAGCCATAGAAACAGAAGCTGGCCTTGAAGTCACCATGATCTCCACATGAGGTTTTTCTGCCTCAGCAGAAAGCTGACCTTTTGGATACTGGAAAGGACCTTTGTGGTAGAGACTTGTAGAGGTGACCCATGTCATCTCTGTCACATAGTCATCAAGTCTTTGCATACTCCCCACATTTGATCTTTCTTAAATCTTATTAAGAGGAAGGTTTTGTTTGCTCGGGTTTGTACAGCTGTTTGCGATGTAAGTCACGCACCGCATGATCCACCCCGGTAACGCATCCGGGCCGGTGGCTGCTAACGTGTTCACAGAGCTGTGCCGCTGCTGCCACCGGGGATGTTTGAACAGTTGAGTCTCCCCGAAGGAGGCACGCTGCCCGGTCCTCACCCTGGCCTGGCCAGCCACCACCTTGCTTTCAGTCCCTGGGTTTGTGTGCTCTGCCCATTTCAGTGGAGTCACACGCCATGTGCCCTTCTACGTCTGATTTCTGTCACTTAACAAGTACATTGTAGCAAGTGTCAGAACTGGGTTCCTCTTTGCAGCTGAACCATCTTCTGTTCTTGGACTACACATTTCTTTATTCATTTATCCATGTACGGACTTTTGTATTGTTTTTACCGTTTGGCTACTATGACAAGATATGTTGGTATAGATATGTTTTCCTTTTTAGGAAGTATATATTTACGAGTGGAATTGCTAGGTCATATAGTTTGATTGATTGATTGATTGATCAACTGATTATTCTGAGTACTGAACCCAGGGAGTACTAAGTCACATCCTCAGTGCTTCTCATTTTTTATTTTAAGACAAGCTCTTGTTAATAAGGCTGGCCTCCAATTTGTGATCCTCTCATCTTAGCCTCCAAGTAGCTGGGATAACAGTTTCATCTATACCATGCCTGATGGGTTAACTTTTTGAGCAGCCATATTTTCCACAGCACTCTGCCACTGCGCGTTCCCTCCAGCAACTGCGAGAGCTCCAGTTTCTCCCTGTCAGCGCTTGCTGTCGCCTTCCTAGTCATCACAGTGCTTATGGAGTCCTACAGCTCCTGGTGGGCTGGGTTTGCGTTTCTCTAATGACAGTGATGTTGAACATCTTTTTCAGTGCCAATAGGCCATTTGCTGTTGAGTTGTAGGCGATCTCTATGTATTTTGGGTACAAGTTCCTAGCACCAGACGTATTAGATGAAAATCTTCTCCCATTTTGTAGGTTGTCTTTTTCTTCTTTTTAAATACCCTTGGAGACAGAAGCCTGTCATGTGGAGCATGGCTGTAATCCCAGTACTTGGGAGGCTGAGGCAGGAGGATTATTGTGAGTTCAAGGCCAGCCTCAGCTGCAAAGTAAACTCAAGGCCAGCCTGAACTGCCTGGGGAAACCCTCTCCCAAAAGACAAAAAGAAAAGAAGAGAAGAGAAGAGAAGAGAAGAGAAGAGAAGAGAAGAGAAGAGAAAGAGAGAGAGAGAGAGAGAGAGAGAGAGAGAGAAAAGAAAGAGAAAAGTTGTTAATTTTTATGAAGTCCGGTTTATTCTGGACAAGGTGGCGCTTCCCTTTGGAGTGGGGTGAGGGGTGGGGGCTGCAGTGGCCTGGCCTTCTGCCCAGGGGCCTGGAGACCTCTGCCCATTTTCCCCTTGACTGTCCCACTGCATCCCAGTCTTATATACAGAGAAAGACTGTGCTTCGTGACGCAGACTCAGTGGGCTCTGTCAGTGACACAGTCCAGTGCACGGCCCTGGGCCTGGTGACGGGACTCTTGTGGGTGCCAGCCACCTGCCCCAGCCCCTGGCCCCACAGGCTCCTGGAAAGCGAGAGCCTGTGTGCCACCTACCCACGAGGCTCATGCACAGAGTGCACAGTCACCGCCACCCTCTCCTGCCCGAACACAGGCAGGCCTGAGGACAGTCACAAGACTGCATGTGCTCAGTGTGTGGGGGCACCCTCAAATGAACACATCTCACCGTGGTTTCAACTGCATTTTCCTAAAGACTAATGAGGAAGTGATGGGGAACTTCTTCTTTTTTTTTGGTAGTACTAGGAATTGAACCCAGGGCCTTCATATTGAGTTACATTCCCAAGCTTTTATTTGGTCTTTCTTTCTTTCTTTCTTTCTTTCTTTCTTTCTTTCTTTCTTCCTTTCTTTCAAGACAGGGTCTTGCTATACAGATCAAGCTGGTCTTAAAGTTACTATATAGCTCAGGCTGGCCTTGAACTCACGGAGATCCTCCTGCTTCAGCCTCCCAAGTGCTGGGATACAGGCCACCATACCAGCCCCCCGGCCCTTTACTTTTTATTTTTGACACAGTGTCTCATTAAAACATAATAATAATAATAATAATAATAATAATAATAATAGCAACAACAATAAATATGTGGCTTATATCTAGGCTTTCAATCTTATAGTTAGTGCATGTCTCGGTTACTTTTCTCTCATTACTGGGGCAAAATATCCAACATCCAAAAGTAAGGAAGGAGAGGTTTATTTAGCTCACAGTTAGTGGAGGTTTCAGTCCGTACACATCTGGCTCCAAAGCAGAGTGGCACATGGAAGAGGGCAGCAGTTCATAGCAGCAGAAAACAGAGAAGAGCAAAGGAAGGAGCCAAAACTTTTGCAAGCCTCTTTCTCTCCCTTATATTGTGTGCAGCTTATCTGCCCCAGGGCAAGCAGCACTCACACCCATAATCCCAGCATTGGATCCCGAATTAATCACAAACTCTAGCAGCCACCCCAATGACTGCATGAGGCGTTAGGGGCACGACTAGACACAAACCATAACAGTGCACAAGGTTTTTTAAATTTCTTTAGCTAAATTTATATCTAAGTAGTTATTCTTTCAGATCCTATCAAGTTTGTGTGTTGGTTTTGTATCCTGCAACTCTGCTGAGTTCTTTTATTAGGTCTAAGATATTTGGGGAGATTATTTAGGATTTTCTGTATAAAGAGTTTACCATCAGGAAAATAATTCATTTAGAATTTGGCAAGATTTTGTTTAGATTTTGCCATTAGCAAACTGAGATCATTTGCTTCTTCCTTTCCAATGCGGATGCCGCTTCTCTTTCCACCTGAACACTGTGGCTGGACACCCCAGTATGGTGCTGCACCCTGTCCTGTTCCTGATTTGGGGAACACCTCAGTCCCAGGATAGGCAGGAGTTAGCATAGATGCTGTGTGTGCAGTGCTGGGACTCAGGCGGGAGCAGGGCCTGTGAGCTGGGTCCGGGAGTCCAAAAGCCCTCTCCCCATTCCACACCCACACCATCTCCTGAGCCCCTCTCTTGTGCAGTGCTCTGCACCCCCCCATCTTGGTTGCATTTGTCCCCACAGAAGAAGAGCCGTAACGAGACCTATGGTGAAGGCAGTGGTGTGGAGATCCTGGAAAACCGGCCCTACACAGATGGTCCCGGTGGCTCCGGGCAGTACACACACAAAGTGTACCACGTGGGCATGCACATTCCTGGCTGGTTCCGCTCCATCCTGCCCAAGGCAGCCCTGCGGGTGGTGGAGGAGTCCTGGAACGCCTACCCCTACACTCGAACCAGGTGCGTCCCCCCACTGCATGTGGTCTGTGGGCAGGAGGCTGGCACATAGATCCAGGGGCTAACCCACTACACTCCCAGGAAGCAGACTGTCCAGATGGGTACCCTGAACATTCAGGTAGTCACGCACAGGAGAGGGAAGGATGTCTCCCAGACTTCCGCACACATCAGGCCAGAGCTGTTGGATACCTCTTATCTGGGAAGATCTGGGGATTCCAAGCTCAACTTAGGCTCCCCTGAGCAGACAAGGACAGTCAGCCTGTTGAGAAAGAATGAGAACTGGAGTACACTAGGTGAACTGAAGGTCCCCTGCTCTCTGAGATTTTCAGCTGCTGTGACCACATTTTATTACATCCCACAAGGCTCTCCTTAGGGTTACCCCCCCAGCAAGGGATCTGTACTGTGTGCCCCCCAAAATTGCTAAGTTGAGTGGACAGTGGCTGTCCCCACCAGCCACCTGCTTACTGAGCAGACAGGGTAACCCAGAGCTTGCAGGAAGACCCGCAGAGAGCTCACCTTCAGCCCAGAGAGGGGCTGCCCCGCTGGTGCATCTGGCTCCTTGGCAGCTCCTGTGCCAGGAGTGGTGTGTCCTGCAGTGTGGATGCTTTCGCAGTACACCAGTACACCATTCATGGGTAGCTGCCAGATGTGGGGCTTCTAGAAATCCCATAGGAGCTTGGAGTCAGCTTCCTTCCCTGTTTCCTTCTCCTCAGACCACCCTTCCCCACCCTGGCCTGGCTGTTCTCAGCACAGGGTGACGGTGATGGGGCTGTTCTCAGGAGGTGGATGGTCCCATGGGTCTCACCCTGTCCCCCTTATCCTCTCCCTGCTTCACTCCCACCCTAGGGCGTCCACCAGCTAGGCTGCATTCCTGACGGCTACTCCTCTTTCCTGCAGGTTCACCTGCCCTTTTGTGGAGAAGTTCTCCATTGACATTGAAACCTTTTATAAAACCGATGCTGGGGACAGCCCTGATGTGTTCAGCCTGTCTCCTGTGGAAAAGAGCCAGCTGACAACAGGTGAGTAGGAGACGTCCCCTGCCTGATCCCATCTCCTGATGTGTGTGCCCCAAGTCCAAGGCCCTCTCCCAGATGGATCCTCCCTCCGAGGTGCACACGCATGCTGGATCATGTGCTCTTAGGAGGCATCTCCAGCTGACAGCCACACGAAGTGCTGTGAATGGCCAGAGCTGTGGCACAGGATAGACCTGTGTCCCTGATGGTAGTGGCCTCAACCTCCCCACCCCACCCCCCAGCTCATGTTGCTGTGCAGAAAGCAGGCCCCACCTGTTAAAACCTTTTTTTTTTCTTTTGGTACTGGGAATTAATCAAACACAGGAGCACCTCAGAGACATCCCCAGCCCTCTTAAATAACTGATTGATTGATTTTATTTATATTTTGAGACAAGGTCTTATTAAATTGCTGAAGCTGACCTCAAACTTGCAATCTTCCTGCCTCAGCCTCCCAAGTGTTGATTACAGGCATGCATCACCAGTTTGTCAACTCTTTTGGAAGAAAACCTGAAGACCAGGATTTTCATGTGCAATCTTTTTTTTTTTTTTTTTATGTAGAATCTTCTGATTCCTAAACTTTGGCAACTAATTAAAAATCTGGTTAACTAAACTTACATCATAAAGGCTGGCCAAATAGTTCAGCAGTTTAAAGTGCCTGCAAGCAGGTGTAGGGACCAGAAGTTTGATCCCTGGGCCTGCTATGCCAGCCCCACCCCCAGGGCATGCTGAGCCAGCAATTGAGACTGGGCGTGGTGGCAAGTGCTTGTAATCCCAGCTCTCAGAAGGCTGTAAACAGGCGCATCACTAGGAGTCTGATCTAGTAGTGAGACCCTAAACACCCTGTAGACCCTTCCCTAAAATATAAATAAATAAATAGATAAATAAACAAACTTATATCAGGGCTGGTGAGATAGCACAGCAGACTAAGTGCCTGCTGAACTAGCCACCTAGCCCAGGCATGGTGGCACATGCCTATCATCCTAGTGCTGGGGAGGCTGAAAATAGGAGGATTACTATGAGTTTGAGCTGCGTAGCAAGACCCTGTACAAAATGCATACATTAAAAAACAAAAACCCTTACATTAGTCAAATAAAACACCTCTGTGTGCACACAACTTTCCCATGTCCTCCACCCATGATGGGTTTAGGGGGTTTTGGTACTGGGAATTGAACTCAGGACCTCACGCTTGCCAGGCAGGCACAGCACCACTGAGCTGCATCCTGGGCCCAGCGCTTATGTCCGGCTGCATCCCTGTCACCTGCGTACACTGCAGCTACTGCCCTCCCCGTGTGAGGACCCCTCATGCTTTCCTGGGGACCCCCTCAGTCCAGCCCCGGTCCAACGAGGGTGTTCTTGGTTTCACAGCTCCATCCCCCCAGCTGAAACGCCACCTTTCCCAGGACACTTTCCCCACCCTCCTTCCGTGGAAACCTGCTCCCCAGCTCCTCCCCTCCCCTTGCCAGCTTGCCAGGCGCTGGGCTGTGCCCAGACTGGGGGTGACTTGGAAAGATGTGGGCCCTTGGCTAGGGAACCGCGCGGATGTCGTCCCCACCGCCAGCGCTGTCCTCTCCTTCGGTGTTGCCCCGAGCCCCCAAGGACCCGGGGGGATGCAGGGCCTGGGGCGGGGGGGTTGGCAGACACGGCCACTCCAGGGCGCCCCTGCAGACGTCATCGACATCGTCAAGGACCCCGTGCCCCCCAGCGAGTATAAGACGGAGGAGGACCCCAAGCTGTTCCAGTCGGCCAAGACCCGCCGGGGGCCGCTGTCTGAGAACTGGAGAGAGGAGTGCGCGGGGCGGCGGCTGCCCATCATGTGCGCCTACAAGCTGTGCAAGGTGGAGTTCCGCTACTGGGGCATGCAGTCCAAGATCGAGAGGTTCATCCACGACACTGGTGAGCGCCCGCCCGCCCCGCCCCGCCCCGCCCAGCCCCGCCTCGGGTTTCCGCCCCCTCGTGCTTCTCCACTGCTCTCCATTCTGAGAGGTGGCCGGAAGCTGTCCTGTCACACACACGTTTGTCTTGGCCCTCCTGATTCCGTGCGCACCACACCATTCCTGGAAGGAGAGATGTTCTTGACCTCATTTGTGTGTGACACTGCAGAGTTCACGCCCTGGTCGGCATGCAGCCTCTGGGGACAACATCCCTTTGTTCTTTCCGCTCAAGGAGGCCCCGGTTGGTTCCACACCCCACGCACAGCTCTGCCTCCTCCACTAGGGGGAGCCCGGGGGCAGAGTGGCTCAGGCACCGCCGTGTCTCCAGTCTGTGGAGGGGGTACCTGGGAAGGATGCCTAGGGCTCCATGCCTGGCCTGAAGCCCTGACCCCTGGGCAGAAGTCAGACCTGGCTAGGCCCAGCCCTGAGCTCATGGCCCGAGAGAGGCTCCGCAGACATCGCTGTGTGACTGCAAGCAAATGTGACAAGAGTACACCGTTGATCACAGGCTTCTCACTTGTTGTGTTGCCTCAGGCTGTCCCAGGAGGGTGGACAGTGACAGGCTATGTGTGGAGGGCACAGACCCAGCCCTGGACATAGACCAAAGCAAACATTGTCCACATGATCCGCATTGGTCAGTCTGTCCTCGAGTGAGGGGTCCTTACGCATAGCTGGGCCTGGGTGTGAGGGTGCCAATCAAGTGGTGGTGTATGACGGTGTCCCCAGCTGCGCCCCCAGGGCAGGATCCCAGTCACGTTGTCCGCTGGGCTACTTCCATGGCTGTGCGCCAGGGGCGGGAAGTAGCAGGAGGAGGAGTCACATCTCCAGGAGGGGAGCCAGTCTTTCTGTCTAACCCTGCAGAGCTTAGATTGGCCTAAATGACCTTCCATTCCCCAGGGCTTACCTGCTGAGACGCATGTACCCCCTTCTGAGGGCTAGGGCGGGGAGGACACATACTGGAGGCAGCCTGATTGTCAGGCAGGCCTGGTGCCGGCCTGGCCTCCGCCCTCCTGGGTGTCGTTCCCACCTTCTAAGGCAGGAGCAGCTGTCCTCATTCGGCAGGGGCCATGAGGACAAGACAGTATGTGAGTGAACTGGCTGAGGACCTCCCTTCCCACACCTCCAGGAATCTGAAGGCGGCGGCCTGTCTAGGGTCAGCCTAGCAGGCCCCCAGCAAATCCCCAGGGAGCAGTGATGCCTGGGCTCAGACCCTTCTGGACTGCAAAGGCCCCCAGCCACTGAGACAGCTTTGCCCTCAGAAAGGTGAAAGGTCTGCTGTGGGTCTGCCACATAGCAGCTCTTTCTCCTCCGTGCTGAGCCTCCCTCTCCCTGGCTGAGAAATGGATGTAGTCACAGCAGGCTTATAGGGCTGGTATTGGATAAGACCACAGGGCGCAGGACTGGGATGGGACGTGGCACACGGTCACATCCCACTGCTGGCGTGAGTTTTACCTGTCTCCATGGCTGCCTCACCCCAGATACAGTACCGTGTCCCAGTCCTTCCTTCCAGCACCCCCAAAAGAAGCCTTTCCCTATTCTCCCTCCTTACAGAAGCTCCATGAGGCCACTGCCCGGCCCAGAACCTGAGGCCACCCCAGGGCTTGGGAAGAGACACTAGCTAGAAAGGAAATTAATAGAATGCGGCATTCCAAAGAGAAATCCAAACAGAGCAGGCCCAATGCTCTGGAGTCCACACAAGTGTAAATGAGATCAAAACTCACCAAGAGAAGCAAGCAGCAGAAAAATACAGTGTGACACATTTATGCAAACTTCTATACTGGCCCAACCTCTCCAACACCTAGTGGAGAAAATACATTGTTTTTAGTCACTTTCTCGTTGAGACAAAACACTTGCTGCCCAAAGTTAAGGGAGCAAAGGTTCCCGCAGCTCACAGTTCAGAGGTTTCAGCCCCTTATCCTCTGGCTCCAGGGCAGGGTGGCATCTCAGAGGAGAAATGGTCCATGGCGGGTGAAGGTAGCAGAGCCACAGGGTCACACACAGCGCTTCCTATCCCTTACGTCTTATCCAGGCTACTTAGCGTGGGCAGCACTCACCCCCTTAGTCCTAGTGCCCCAATCCTAGCACGGCACCGTGAATCAATCCCAGCGTCACACGCTCTAGATCAGCCACCTATGAAAAAGCTGCAGACGTGAGCACGCAAGGCTTGGGGGCCGTCTGGACACAAGCTGTAACACATCTACATGCTACAGCCAGAAACAAAGCAAACAGCAAACACAGACGCCAGGGCAGACTCGCGTAGGTGGCAGGGAGGGTGTGCAGAGCGTCTCCTGAACTGCGACATTCTGCTCCTTCACCGGACAGTGTGTATGTTTTATTTCTTTTCAGTGTTTTCTTAAGCAGCTTCCATGAGGCTTAATTTAACATACCACATAGTTTGCCTAGGTGAGAAAGCAGTTAAGTCAGGCTGGGACACGTGTTTATAGTCCTGCCTGAGCTTCTGGGGGTCACCACGCTGGGGGCCTTGGTTCTCTTTCTCCATCATCCCCTCTCCCACACTGGCAAGGCCACCCCAACTGCTTTCCATCTCTAGTTTCTTTGTGATTCTTTATACCTCAACAAAGTTTACATTATTCTAGATGTGTAATATATTTATTCTTTTTTAGTGTTTCTTTGTTTTTTGTTGGGTTTCATTTTCTTGGGGGGGGGGCTTTTTTTGTTTTAATAAACCAGCGTCTGCAAGGAGAGTGCCGCGGGGGAAGCAGCTGGCGCGGGGCAGCATGCGGCTCGGGTGGAAGCTGCCTTATGTTAAAGTTGCTGTTGGGTTTCATTTTGTTGGTGCTGGGGACTGAACCCAGGGCTTTTGCACTGCACTACATCTTTAGCCATTTTCTTTTCTTTTTTTATGTATTTAGTACAGGGTCTACAGGTTCTATAGTGTCTCGCTATGTAGATTGGATCTGTAGTGATCCTCCTGTTTTCAGCCTCCCAAGCACTGGGAAATCAGGGACGTGCCACCACACCCCGTCTCAATCTCTGTCTCATTGTGCCCCAGGGGTGGGGGCTAGGCCAGCACAGCAAGCGTCGGATCGAACCCCAGCCGCTGCACTCTGCCTAAGCAGGCACTTTAGTCCACTGAGCTATCTGGCCGGGCCCTTCTTTAGCCATTTTCTTATTAACTTTTTTCATTTTGAGATAGTATCTTGCTAAGTTGGTAAGTTCCCCCAGGCTGGGCTCAAACTTCTCCTCCTGCCTTAGTTTTCCAGAGTGCCACAATGACAGGTGTGTGCACCACACCTAGGCCCTATCTCATCTGTGTATTATTTCTATTAAAAGCATTTTTAAAAAGAAGAGTAAGTCATTTTGCACTTGAATTTGATCCTCCATGGGTTTGAACAGGAAACTAGACCAGGGGCCAAGATTCTTGGGAAGTCTTCCTCCCAGGGAAGGCAGATATCACCACACATTCACTGTGGCTTCTGATCAGACGCATTACCCAGGAGGTCCCACCTCTGGAATTGGCAAATGAGTCTAGGAGTCAATTCCCAGTTTCATCCCAGGGAAACTGAGGCATGGCCACGCTGTGGCTGGAGATTGAGCCTGAGCCTGAGCCCCTGCCCATCTGCAGGCCTGCGTCGGGTGATGGTGCGGGCCCACCGGCAGGCCTGGTGCTGGCAGGACGAGTGGTACGGGCTGAGCATGGAGGACATCCGGGAACTCGAGAGGGAGGCGCAGCTCATGCTGTCCCGCAAGATGGCCCAATTCAACGAGGATGAGGCAGGCACAGAACTCACCAAGGACCCAGCCGACCAGGACCAGGCATCCGGGCCACCTCTGGAGCCCAGCAGTAACAACGGGGAGCCCCTGGTGGGACGAGGGCTGAAGAAGCAGTGGTCCACGTCCTCCAAGTCCTCCCGGTCGTCCAAGCGGGGAGGTGAGCTCCCCGGGGCTGCTGGGCCCTGGGCCTCTGCGGATGCCGCCTCCTCAGGGGCTGAGCAGAGCCAAGCTTGTCAGGCCCAGAATCCTCCTTTCTCCAGCTGTTCCCAGACTCAGCTGCAGGGCCAGGGGAGACAGGCTGTGACCCCGAGGGGCCTGAGGCAGCCAGTCAGGTGTCAGGTCCTGAGCTAGGGGATGCAGCCGAGAGGTTCTGCCCGGACACTTGTCTTTCCGCCTCCCTGCACCCTGTTGCACGCTCTGTCATGGCTGAGTTTAAGGGATTCACTCACGCTCGGACCCTGGCCCCTCTCACCTACCTTCTCCCTGGCGTGATTGCCCTGGGTCTGGTGAGAAGTAGAAGGGGTGCTTTAGAAAGAGCCAGAAGTATCTGCGGAGGTGAGCCGGCACACATCCCCCCGCACCGTTTCCCCACTCTCTGGCCAACCCTCCCAGTCCGAGGGCAGCCTAAGAGTGTTCACCGAACCTCCCCACTGGGCCAGCTCAGCAGCGCTAGGCCCTTCCCCGCAGGCAGGTGCTCAGCTGGGGTTTTGCCTTCCAGCCAGCCCTTCCCGCCACAGCATCTCAGAGTGGAGGATGCAGAGCATTGCCAGGGACTCTGACGAGAGCTCAGACGACGAGTTCTTCGATGCCCACGGTAGGCAGGTGCCTCCCTGCAGCAACTGGGGCCTCCTGGGGACGGTCTGGGAAAGGCGGCTATACTTGTGCTGAGCCAGGGGAAGCACGGGGCATCGGACTGGGCACAGAGGAGGGGAGGGTGTCACACAGGCTGGCTACCTTAAGTCTGGGTCTGTGCCCATCCTAACCAGAAGTCAGTGTGCTGCAGGCTGGGTAGAAGGCGGTACTTAAACCCCCAAAAAGACAGTTGCTTTTCTGTAGGTGAATTTATGAGAAGTAGAACTCACAGTGTTCTGAATTTCTGGGCCTACTTTCTTTTGTACATATGTCATTTTTCTTGATTAATACAACAGATGCCAATGAGATTAATGTGCGTCTAGTATCAGCACTTCAGAAAATGCAATAAGCAGAAATAATTGAGCTGCCCATTTCCCACTGCTCCTGAAGTAAGGCCAATCAGCGGGCCGCAGCTAGCCTCTCGCCTGTGCTGCGGATGCCAGTACAGACTGGAGCCAGGTGTGGCATGACACACAGGTCCCTTTGTAAGCTGCCAGAGGGTGGGCCCCGGTAACCACCTGTGCATAGCAGGCCTGGCAAAGTGGAGGTGCTGTCACCATACTTGGAGGGATGGAGCATCCCAAGGGGAACAAACTTGGGGAGTCAGCATCCAGGCGCAAGGGTGGCGCCTGGTCTTCTCTGGGGCCATATGGCCTTAGGCAGCCAATGAGCTCTGCAGCAGGGACCTCATAGGGGGTCGGAAGGGGGGTTCTTGGTGATCCAACCCTCCTAGCTAACTCCTCAGCCCTGACCAGAGGAAAATGCACATCTAATGCAGAAAATTCCAGGAGAGCAGAGCAGCAGTGTCCCAAGACAGCAGGCCCAGGAGCCCTCCTGCTGCAGAGGAGGGTGAGACGGAGCCGGGCAGCTGCCTCGCCCCGGGCATGTTCCAGAAAAGCAGGAAGAGGGTCTGGGGCAGCGCGCCTCAGAGTTGTGCTTGGCAGATGTTTAAAGATAGCAGCTTCAGGGGGCAGTAGTGCATGTGTGTAATCCCAGCATTCTGGGAGCCTGAGGCAGGAGGATCCCAAGTTTGAGCCCACCCTGAGCAACTTAGTGAGACTCTGCCTCATAAAAAAATATAAAAAGGAGTAGGTCTATAGCACAGTGGAAAGGCCTTGGGTTCAATCCCCAGTACTGAAAAAGCTGATGAATACAAGAGCACTGGCATACTGTATAACATGAATAAAGCTTGAAGACATGACCCATGTTAAGGAAACCAGTCATCAAAGACCATGGTTTTTGTTTTTGTTATTTTTTTATCTTTTTGAAACAGGGTCTCGTTATGTAGTTCAGATTGGCCTTGAGCTCACTTTGCAGCCCAGACTGGCCTTGAACCTACAGTAATCCTGCCTCAGCCTCCCCAAGTGCTGGGATTGCAGGTGTGTGCCACCATGCCAGCAGACTTTCATTAATAAGACAAAAAAGAAATACCCAAGGTAGGCAAAGCCTCGGAGAGAAAAAGCAGGCTGATGGCAGGAGCAGGAGGCAGGGCCGAGGACTGACTGCTTGTGGCTGTGGCATCATGCAAGTGTGGACCTAGGTGGCGCTGTGGATGTCCTAACTGCTACTGTAAGACAGCTCGAGTGGTGCATTTCATGTCATGTGAATGTGACCACAATTTAAAAACAAAGACCATGGTATACGGTGCATGGCCATCCTGTGGAGGGGGCAAAAGCAGGGGTCTGCAGGTCTGAGGAGCAGAGGCTCTGGCTGAGGCCCTCCATCCTCCCCAGAGGACCTGTCCGACTCTGAGGACATGTTCCCCAAGGACATCACCAAGTGGAGCTCCAACGACCTCATGGACAAAATGGAGAGCCCAGAGCCCGAGGACACACAAGGTCAGCACCTGGGGGCTGCTCAGCCGGCCCTCTAGCATCTGGGGTCAGCGCTCCCTCATCAGTGTTTCTGACTGCCCAGCCCCCAGTTCACATCCCGGCTTCTGTGTTGCAGACAGTCTGTACCGGCCGAGCGGCCCCGAGTTCAGGGTGGCCTCCAGTGTGGAGCAGCTGAACATCATCGAGGTGGGTGCCGGTGCTGGGTGGAGGCTGTGCTGGGAGGGAACAGGGCTTAGAGGAATGGTCCCTGGGCTCTGGACACAGACCTGTGCACCATGGCCTCACCCCCAACACTTGGCTAGGGTGACACCCACAGAGGCTGGGGCCCATCTGGCTCACTGCCGGGGGGTGTTCCTGGCCCTCCCTCTGGTGTCCCTGGGGATAGAGATGGCAGGCAGCCCCCAGGGAAGGCCTCGGTCAAGCTCCACCTGTGGGGAAGTAAAATGAGACACTTGTAAATTGCAGACCAGAAATAAGCTCTCCACCTTGTGGCCAGCTGTGCTGTGGCTGAAGATAAAAGGAAGGAAGGGGAGGAAGCAGGAGCCGTCTAGGCACAAGTGATGTGGCCGTGGCCTGCGAGGCAGCCCCGTGGGGTCAGGCAGAGCTCAGTGTGTCCAATAAAGCTGTCTTTGTGGAGCCTGTGTCCTCTTCGGGGGTTCTTTGCCCAAACTCTCAGCCCCCCTTCTCTGCCTGTGGGTGGTCAGAGCTATTTGCACCAGGGCAGGAGCCAAGCAAGCCGCACTGTTCCACGCTGTGCTCATTACACAGCTCCATCCCAGGCTTCCTAAGGTGGAGATGGCATATCTGCGGGGACTTGAGTCCCTCTGGGGAGTCAGGGCTTGAGGGAAACCCACGCTTCTCCTCCCTCCCAGGTTTCCTGCTCTACGGTTGGAGATCGAAGGGGACTTTTCTAGAAGGGGTGATGGAGCTGGGTGTAGAAGCACATGCTTGTAATCCCAGCACTTGGGAGGTTGAGGCAGGAGGATCATTGCAAGTTTGAGACCAGCCTGGGCTACAAAGTGAGCTCAAGGCCAGCCAGAACTGCATAACAAGACCCTGTCTCAAAAAATAGAAGGGGTAACAGACAAGGCATGTGATTCCAGCTGTTCAACAGCTGGAAAAAGCAGATGGAGTCCCCTCCCACCCATAGTGCACACAGCTCTGGCTGCCCCCCAGGTTGGGGTAAAGGAGCCTTGGGTTGGCTTGGCCTCAGGGTGCACCTTTGGAGCCCAACACTGATTCTGGGGACCTCTGTTACAGTAGACCCCAAACCAGACCATTCTCTCATGAAAGGGGCAGCTTTATGGGGACACTGACAGGAGAAAGTCTTGGATCTGCAGAGCCACCTGAGACCCATGTGGACTCTGTTCCCCTGGGGTTGGGGCAAAGAGGGAGGGCTTCTGTCTCAGGCCAGTGTGAGGAGGGTTGTGTTTTGGGGGTCTGCAGGGGTCCCGACATAGTCTCTAGTGCTAGGCCCGGCCACACAGGCACATATAGTATACGCTCAGCCCCCATCCCCCAGCCCAGTTGTCTCCAGGTGACAAGGACCACTGGCCTCCACCTCCCTACTCCAGGGATAGGACATTTTTCCCTTAGCCCTTTGCCATGCTGTGTTGGAGAAGCCCTTATCCAATGAGCCTGATGGGGCTGTCTGATTGGCTGCTCCCCTGCCCAGGCCCTGGTCAGAGAAGGATCCCCTTAGCTCTTCCCGTCCCTCAGCCCCAGCTCTGGGTATGCTGTGACTCGGGTGCTCAGCGGCAGCCTCCATGAACCCAGGAGCTGGGCAGGACAGAGGGAGCCCCTGCATGTAGGGCCACGCCAGGCTGGTACTGATGGGACTCTGGCTTCCGGCCCAGCTTGGTGCTGGCACTGCATGACTGTAGCGCAGTCCCTGGGCCTGTCCTCATCCCACTGCCTCCTCTCTGATGGTTATAGCTCTGGCCCCTTTGTGCATTGTACAATCCAGGCTGTCACCTTGACCTCAAAGCTGGGCATGGCCTTGGAAGCATTGGACAGGGCACTGCCCTCCCTACTGGCAGGTGCTGGAACCCTGGCTCTGCCTAGATGTCTCTGCTTTGGGGGAGACTGGTCTCAGACAGATTCCAGGAATGGCAGGTCAGGGGTTCTGGGGAACAGCCCCGGATAGGTAGAAGGAGAGTTCACGTAATGCCCTGACCCCAGCTGCTCCTAAGTGACTCTTAGGACTCAGCAGTAGCCCTGATTGCTTGGCACAAGACAGACCCATTCCTGGAAAGCAGACCCTAGAGGCCAGTCTGGGCTGAGCCTGAGCCCAAACAGAAGCTGCTGCCAGGCCCCCTGAAAGAAGCAGAATCCGTGCTTTTAGGCACAGACCCTCCCTCAAGTCTGCCATTCCCCAGTCAGACCTCCCTGCCCCTCCAGGCTCTCAGAGCGGCAGAGGCACGGAGCCCTGGGGCCCCAGCAGCGTAGCTGTCACGAAGCACCTGGACTGAGACAGCCTTCTCAGGCTGCAGGGCGGGACACGGAGCTGACACCCACTCCACCCATGCAGGATGAGGCCAGCCAGCCACTGGCTGCGCCACCGTCTGCGATCCATGTGCTGCTGCTGGTGCTGCATGGAGGCACCATCCTGGACACAGGTGCTGGGGACCCCAGCTCCAAGCAGGGTGACGCCAATACCATCGCCAACGTATTCGACACTGTCATGCGCGTGCACTACCCCAGCGCCCTAGGCCACCTCGCCATCCGCCTGGTGCCCTGCCCACCTGTTTGTGCTGATGCCTTTGCCCTCGTCTCCAAGTGAGTGGCTTTTGCCTGTGGGGAGGGGGTGCCACACCCAAGGTGGTCCCAGTATCAGGGCCTCTGTCCAGGTGTACTGATGTGCCCCCCAGCCCCTCAGCAGACAGGCCGAGCTTAGGCTCGGGGAGGGTGGGCCACTGGCAGAGGCCATTTCCAGTTCTATGGGGAGGACACTGACTTGCCTGTGAGCCTCAAGTCTTCAGGGTAACCCCAGTGCCCCACATCTGCCCTGGCCTAAGAGGGTGACTATGAGACCCTGGTGCAGGCGGCCATCTGTTCTGCTGTGCACGGCAGGGAGGGCTGAGCCACGGCACCTGCACTCTCTGACCCAGCCCTTGCCCCCAGCCTCAGCCCCTACAGCCACGACGAGGGCTGTCTGTCCAGTAGTCAGGACCACATCCCCCTGGCTGCCCTGCCACTGCTGGCCACCTCCTCGCCCCAGTACCAGGAGGCAGTTGCCACGGTGATCCAGCGGGCCAACCTGGCTTACGGGGACTTCATAAAGTCCCAGGAAGGTGTGCCCTTCAACGGACAGGTAAGGGACAAAGTGCTGAGAGGTGTGGGCTGGCCAGAGGCTCAGGGACTGCTCTCCAAAGCCTGCAGCCCCCAGGTGACCAGCACACACTCAGGCCCCTGGGCCCTTCTGCCTCCAGGTCTGCCTGATTGGCGACTGTGTTGGGGGCATCCTGGCATTTGATGCCTTATGCTACAGCAGCCAACCCGTGTCTGAGAGCCAGAGCAGCAGCCGCCGGGGCAGCGTTGTCAGCGTGCAGGTACCAAGCAGGGACCCAACCCTCAATTGTCCCAAGCTGTCCCAGAGGCCTGCGACAGCCCTTGAGTCATGTAGATGCCCTGCCTGTTGCAGGGCACCTCAAGGAGCCCATGTTTGCCCCACAAGGGCTGCTCAGCAAGGCTCTGAGGCCAGCTGATGCCAACTCCATGCTGCTGAGCTCGGTTTATTGTGTTCACTCAGCAAACATCTTTGGAGCCCTAAGGCCCGCATAGTCCAGGAGCAGAGCACCTCTTGTGCAGGACACAACATGGGTGGGAGGTGGGAGAGAGGTGGGCTACTAACGAGGCCCTGAAGCAGCCAGGAAAGTGTCTGTCGGAATCACTAACCCTAAGTGGCGGACGGGAGAGCAGAGGTTGCCAGTGCTGGTACCAAAAGGTGGCATGGGAGAACATGTGGCTTCACGAGCCACAGAGAGGCTCTGGTCCTGGCAGTGCGACCACTGGACCTTGACCAACTCCCAGCAGAGAGGGAAGAATGAGGCCTCTGGTGCAGAGAGGCCAGCGAGGAGGAGCTGGCCCACGTCCAGCGTGGTGGTGGGGTCAGTGGCTTCCTGTTCAGCTTGGGCATGAAGCCCATGGGGGGCAGTGGCTGGGGCAATACAGTCAGGAGGCCGAGCAGCTCCAGGATGCTGGAGCAGGGCCAGGGCTGAGCCACCCAGCACTCAGCCTCCCTGGCCATTGCAGGACGCCGAGCTGCTGTCACCCGGCATCCTGATGAACACAGCACCTGGCTCCAGCTGTGGCAGTGGCAGCTCCAGCCTGGAGAGCAGTCGGCACCTGAGTCGCAGCAACATCGACATCCCCCGAAGCAATGGCACTGAGGACCCCAAGAAGCAGCTGCCCCGCAAGAGGAGCGACTCTTCCACCTATGAGCTGGACACCATCCAGCAGCACCAGGCCTTCCTGTCCAGGTGGGGCTGAGACAGGCCAGGCAAGGGAAACCCCACAGGAGGGAGGCCAGCTCAGACTGGGGACCAGGAGGCTCCTCTGCCATCCACATGTCAGTCTTCAGCATGAGGTCCAGGGGTCTCTGCTAGGTGTTATCTTTGGCGCTCCCCAGCTTATGACATGCTGCAGTTTGTATCACCAAGTGTCGCTCAGACCACAGAAAATAGGTTGTCGTGAGGGTGAGCATGGGATATGATGGATTTAGGGGCGGAAATGAGCAGGGCAGCGCAGAGCCGGTCAGGGCTGTCCCTAAGGTGACAGGTTCTAGCTGGTGCTGGGAAGTGGCACCCTCTGAACAGCAGTCAAGTCCTCAAGGAGCCATCAGGACTGCCCTGTCCCCTGTAAGGCTTAAGGGCCCCAGTGACCTTGCATGTCCCTCCACAGCCTCCATGCCGGCGTGCTGAGGAACGAGCCCAGCTCCCGCCGCTCAAACAGCTCCCCTGTGCTGGACGGCGCCGCAGCCCTGGGCAGGTTTGACTTTGAGATCGCCGACCTCTTCCTCTTCGGGTGCCCGCTGGGGCTGGTCCTGGCCTTGAGGAAAACAGTCATTCCCACCCTGGACGGTGAGAGCCCTTCAGGGTTCCTGGAGCCCCGTCATGAGGCCCAGCTCACATCCCAGCCCTCCAGCATCCCTCCAGCATGCTCTTGTACCAGCAGTGTAGCACTGGCCTTGTCCCAACCCCTGCTGCTTCATTCCCTGCCCCAGGGCTACAGGGGCTGGGGTGGCAGAGGTGGCAGAGGGGCACAGAGCACATACTCGCGCACGGGGAGCGTGAAACAGGCACCTGTGCAGTCACAATGTCTCAGACACAGCACCCCTGCGCCAGATCAGACCCTCACAGCCACCCTCACACCTCAGATTAAGAGGGGAAACAGACTTAAGTGGCGCGTCTGCACCAGGAGCAGTGAGCAGCTGCTGGATCAGATCTGCAGCCCCAGCCCCGCAGCTTGCACAGCTCCAGCAGCATGCCACAGCCTTAAAGGGACCCTACAACTGGGTGCCCTCACTCCAGGGCGGCCCAGCCAGCGGCCCTGCTCAGAGCCAGATTCTCGCATGCGTGCACGGAGACCTAGGGACAGTCGCACAAGGGGAAGGACCCTGTGCCCATGCAAAGGGCACGTGCTGATGTGAGGCTGAAGGGCGAGGGGACAAAGCTCAGGAAGTACAGTCAGGTAGTGGTGCACGCCGTGATTCTGGCTGCTCAGGAGGGCTGTGAACTAGAGACCAGAAACCAGGGACCTGTCTCAAAATAAAAAGTAAATGGGGTTGGAGGTGTGACTCAGTGGTGCTTTGCTTGATTAGGATGCACAAGGTCCTGGGTTCCAGTCCTAGCACAACAAAAGAAAAGCAAATTTCTTTATAATGAAAGTAAAGGGATTGACCCAAACCAATTCCAAATTGATAGAGAACTGGCAGGGACAGCAGGCAGACTCCCTCTGCAACTCTCCCCCTCCCTGCAGTTTTCCAGCTGCGGCCAGCCTGCCAGCAAGTCTACAACCTCTTCCACCCTGCGGACCCATCTGCTTCTCGCCTAGAGCCGCTGCTGGAGCGGCGCTTCCACGCCCTGCCACCCTTCAGCATCCCCCGCTACCAGCGCTACCCACTGGGGGACGGCTCCTCCACACTGCTGGGTGAGCTGCTCTGCTGTGGCCTGGGCAAGGGACAGCTCTGGAGGGGCAGTGTCCTGTCCTTACCAGCCCATGACCTCCACCCTTCAAAGGCCACACTCCAGGGGCCCCAGGGACTGACAAGGACAGAGATCCTTCCTAGCTGACATCCCCTAGTTGAGGACAGAGCTGAGTGCCTGAGAGAGGCCCTCACAATGTCAGAGGCATTGTGGGGGCCCCACCATGGCAGGTGGCCAGCCCAGAGATGAGGCGCAGGTGGGAACATGGGTGGTGACATCTCCAAAACTGCCCACCCTTCAGCCCCAGCGTGTCCCAGCGTCTTGTTGAGTCCTGGTCCTTGAAAAGCCCAAGTCTGTGTGGAATGTTGTCCGACAGCCATGCGAGTGTCTGCTCTTGTCCTCTCTGTTCTTCCCGTCCCCTCCAGTGGAGACCATGCAGAGAAGCCCTGAGCTGGTCCTGGAGGGTGGCCCCCCAGCCCCACTGCCCCCTGGGGACGGCTTCCTGGAGACCAGCATTCCCGTTCCTGCGCTCGCCGGGCAGGATGGGCCCCGCCAGAGCCCAGGCTGTGCTGAGTGTGTGTACCCACCCCCTCGTGGTGACGTCTGCTTGGCTGTGACCCTGATCCCCCACCCCCGTCTGCTCCCCTCGCACCCTCTCTGGCCACTGGCTGGGATTTCAGTGGCAAGGACAGTGTGGGCAGGCCCCTCTGTGTACACTGAGGCCAGGGCTGGGGGACCCACAGAAGCCCAGGGACAGCAGACAGCACGTAGGCGAAGGTCCACTGTGCTGCCCTCCTTCAGTGCTCACAGAGACAGAGAGAAGCCAGGGTGAAGCCTCAGCTAGCTGTACCCTCCCCCCAGGAGGGGCAGGACTGGTGGTCTCAAGACCCACTCCTCCCCTCCCTGAGGAGCCCAGGCCCCCTTGCACCTCCACATTGCTTGCTCCTCCATCTGGGCCATCCTCCCTGCTGAATCCCATCCTCGGCACATCTTTGTCCGCAGATGCCTTCAGGGGCAGTTTATAGCCAGGGGTGACAGCTGATGGGGAGCGCCTCAGGCCTCAGCATGTGTAGGGTGTCCTAGGGGCCACCTGAGGGCCCCCTGCTGTCATTGTCCTCACACCCTGGGGTGGGTGCTGGGGGTTGGTTGGTCTGGGTATACCCACAGGCCCCACACCCATGGGGCTTCTAGAGACTGGCTAGGAGCCCTGCACTGGGGAGGAAGGTGCCCCAGTCCTCACTGTGTCTGTCTATCTGTCTGTCTGTCCTCCCCTGCTGCAGCTCCAAGCCCTTCAGTCTCTCACCCCTGAGCCACAGGCCCTGGCACGTTCAAGCCCCTACCTGTCCCAGCCTAGGCGCGCGCTGGACCTGGCACACTGGACTGCCTCCCCACCCCCGCTGAGGGACAGGGACAGGCTGGGTCTCCCTTAACTGACCTTTGTCCCTATGCACCTGCAGCAGATGCACTCCAGACCCACAGCTCGGTCTTCCAAGAGCACACGGCCCCCTCGTCACCCAGCACAATCCCCACCAGCCGCGGCTTCCGCAGAGCCAGCGAGATCAGCATCGCCAGCCAAGTGTCAGGCATGGCCGAGAGCTACACTGCATCCAGCATTGCCCAGAGTGAGTGCAGCCTCCGCACTCTTCCAGCACTGTCACCACAGTCCGCCCCAGGGGACAGGCAGCCTCCTCCAGAAGCATCCTGAGCGCCACCATTGCTGAGCGCCCTGCAGCGCTAGCACAGCTGCAGAGGGCAGCAGGGGCTGCGCCAGGCCAAGGATCACTGCCTTGCTAGAGGCCTCTGGAGAGAAGGAGGGTCAGAGAGGCCTGGCCCCCCTCACTGGTCCTCAGCAGCCAGAAGCAGAGCCAGGGTGAACCCCTGGGTGCGGCTGCAGGCTGGCCTTGTGGGTGTGCAGCTCGCCTGTCGGGCTGTGGCTGAGCTACGTCCCTGTTCTTGCTCCTCAGAGGCCCCCTCGATGCTCAGCCACACCCCCAGCATCAGGCGCCTGTCCCTGCTTGCCCTGCCCCCCCCAGCCCCCAGCTCCCCCGGCCCCTGCCTCCAGGCCAGGCAGGCAAGCCCCAGCCTGGAAAGAGTTCCCTGCCTCCCTGGCCTGAACTTCAGAGAAGGTACCTGGCACAGTGCTTGCCCTCTCTAACTCAGTCACCTGCATTGCCAAGCATGTCTCACTGTTACTCCCTTGCGCACACACACCGCTAAGGCCTAATGGAGCCAGAGGCCAGCAGGGAGGACGCAGCCTGGGGAGGCAGACAGCCCGGAGCACTTTGGATCCTCCTCACTCAGGCCATGGGCAGCACAAGGGAGCCAGGCCTCATGGGGATACTGGGTGCAGTCCTGGCAGCTGCCAGTGGTCACTGCCCTGGGAGGAGGAGGCTGGCTGGTTTAGCTGGTCAGACCTGAAGGACTGGGTGGCCCTCGCGGGTCCCTACCCAACCTGCAGTGACAGCCTGCTCCCTGCAGTCGCTGCTAAGTGGTGGGGCCAGAAGCGAATGGACTACGCGCTGTACTGCCCTGACGCCCTCACAGCCTTCCCCACCGTGGCCCTGCCCCACCTCTTCCACGCCAGCTACTGGGAGTCGACAGATGTAGTCTCCTTCCTGCTGAGACAGGTATCCCCCTCCAGGGGCCCTAAGGGACACTGAGGAGACAGGACAGTGGGGCCAGCGGGGTACAAGCACCTTGCTCGGGGGACATACTGGAATGCAGGATGTGAGGTCAGGAGGGACGTACTTGCAGTCATTGGACAGATGGGAATCTAGACAGTAGCAGGTTAAATGGTGTCCCCAAACCTCACAGGTTCCCCCCTTCTGGTCCCTTGGGCCCCTGGACCTACCCAAAGCAGGCAGGGAACAGGCAGCCCAGCAGGCAGCTGCCCCATGGCCCTCCTCTGCCCCCAGGTCATGAGGCATGACAGCGCCAGCATCTTGGACCTGGATGGCAAGGAGGTGTCAGTGTTTACCCCCTCGCAGCCCAGGGAGAAGTGGCAGCGCAAGAGGACACACGTGAAGCTGCGGGTGAGGGGTCCTTTGGGCTCCTGGGCTGGTGCTTGGTGTCTTCCTTAGTCCCCATAGAAAGCCCCACATTGCAGAGGAGAAAACAAGAGTCTGGAGAAGCAGGATATGGTTTATCCTCAGCGTCTGAGGCTAGGACTCAGAGCCCCATGAGATGTCCTTACCCAAGGCCGGCAGCCAGTGGCTGGGCTGGGCAGGAACAGGGCTGCCTGGTTCCGAGTCCACGCATGCCCCCAGCAGCTCTGGCCTGACCCTGCTCCTCATCCCTAGAACGTGACAGCCAACCACCGGATCAACGATGCAGTTGCCAATGAAGATGGCCCGCAGGTTGTGACTGGCAGGTTCATGTACGGGCCCCTGGACATGGTCACCTTGACTGGAGAGAAGGTGAGGATACAGGGCTTTGGGCTCACAAAACAAGGGGCCTGGTGTAGCCAGTGTTATGACCAGCTCATCTGGCCCCAGGTGGACGTGCACATCATGGTGCAGCCGCCCTCAGGAGAATGGCTCTACCTGGACACGCTGGTGACCAACAGCAGTGGGCGCGTCACCTATACCATCCCCGAGTCACACCGCCTAGGGGTGGGCGTCTACCCCATCAAGATGGTAGTCAGGTGCGCATCTCCTGAGGGTGGGCAGGGCCGGCCTGGGGGATCAGGAGGAGGGGCTCTGGTTGGCCCTGACCGCTGTCCCCACTGGCCAGGGGAGACCACACATTTGCGGACAGCTACATCACTGTGCTGCCCAAGGGCACGGAGTTCGTAGTCTTCAGCATTGATGGCTCCTTTGCTGCCAGCGTGTCCATCATGGGCAGCGACCCCAAGGTGCGGGCTGGGGCAGTGGACGTGGTGCGGTGAGTAACCCTGAGGAGCACAGTGCAACCAACTGTCAAAAGGTGGGCAGACTCCATGGCAGGAGGCATTGGCAGCCGGGTGAGGGGACCTGGTACTGCCAGGAGGGGCATACCTCATGCTTGGGCCTGAAGGACACAAGTCCAAGCCCGGGACCTTCACTGGTCACCACATGACCCTGGCAGCTCCGGGAGCTGCTAGCGGCAGCCCTCTGCAGGGGTACCTGAGAGGATGACACTGTGGATACAGGCAGGCAAGTGCCTTGTGATCCTTGTCCCCTTTGTCATCTGAACCTGAATAAAGGTACACTCTACTGAGGCTGGGCAGGGGAAGGGGGGTAGGGTGGGGCAGCTGTACAATACCAAGCCCACCTTGCCCCCAGGCACTGGCAGGACCTGGGCTACCTCATCATCTATGTGACGGGCCGGCCGGACATGCAGAAGCAGCGGGTGGTGGCGTGGCTGGCCCAGCACAACTTCCCTCACGGTGTGGTGTCTTTCTGTGATGGCCTGGTGCATGACCCACTGCGGCACAAGGCCAACTTCCTGAAGCTGCTCATCTCTGAGGTGGGGCAGTGTTGGATGGCATGGGCCGAGGGGGAGGGGAGCAGAGGGCAGAGGCCAACCCCACACCCACACCCATGCCCATCTCGCCCCAGCTGCACCTGCGCGTGCACGCGGCCTATGGCTCCACAAAGGATGTGGCAGTGTACAGTGCCATCAGCCTGTCCCCCATGCAAATCTACATAGTGGGCCGGCCCACCAAGAAGCTGCAGCAGCAGTGCCAGGTGAGAGGGTAGCAGCCCCAGGCAACATGGGCCAGAACAAGTCAGGGCTCCAGCCCGCTGACCTCCCATCCCACACTGCCTCTGCAGTTCATCACAGATGGCTACGCAGCCCACCTGGCCCAGCTCAAGTACAACCACCGGGCACGGCCAGCCCGCAACACGGCCACCCGCATGGCACTGCGCAAAGGCAGCTTCGGCCTCCCCAGCCAGGGAGACTTCCTTCGCTCACGGAACCACCTGCTTCGCACCATCTCAGCCCAGCCCAGCGGGCCTGGCCACCGGCATGAGCGGACGCAGAACCAGGCAGAGGGCGAGCAGCGGGGCCAGCGCAGCATGAGCGTGGCGGCCAGCTGCTGGGGCCGCGCCATAAGCGGCCGCCTTGAGCCGGGGGCGGCCACAGGCCCCAAGTAAGGCCGTGATGGGCGCGGTGGTCTCCATGGTGCTAGGCCAGGGCACCACCCTATCAGAAGGCCTCACCTGAGCACAAGTAGGCGGCTGGGGACAAGCATTGACATCCTGGGAAACTGTCCTGGGGCCCCCTCTGAAGACACAGGCATGCCAGCCAGTGCTCCTAGCCCCACCCTACCCTAGGGTCTGAGGGTCCAGCTTATCGTGGAACCTGGCAGGACAACAGTGTAGGGTGGCAGAGGGGCCAGGGTGCTCTACCTGGCCTGGCCAGGAGGCCCTGCTGGACGGTGTCCCTGAACTGATCTCCAGCTGCCTGGTGCAGGTGTAGCCCTGGCCCGGCCTGCCCCCTCTCTGGCCCACCCCACACCCCCTCTCATCTGGTAGCAGCTCCAACAGGGGTCCAGCCTGCTTCTTGTTGACTCAAGTTTCTCAACTGTTCAACCTCACTGGTTTTGCACTGATTTTTGAGAGTGGAGACACATGTCCATCTCCTGTGGCTACAGACTCGGTGACGTGCATGAAATTCAATGTTGCTGATGCAGGACCTCTTTACCACACAGAAGGTTCCGGTGTGGCAAACCCTCATCGAAGCAGGAGAGCAAGGCCATATTTTAGTTTCTGCCACCCTGCCTGGCCTGCCAGCACACAGCAGGCTCAGGCCCCTGCCCACCCGTCTACCTGTCCTACCTGGAGCCCAGTCCAGCCACAGGCCTGGTGTCATCTTTGGCCCAGAGGAGCACAGCCCAGATGTGAGGCCAGTGACACCCAGTGCCAGCTCCCAAAACCCTGGGGCTTGGGGTCCAGACAGGCCTGGCCGCCTCCTGCTCCTTACCTGCCACTGGTCAAGGCCCATGCCATGGCCCACCTGCCCGCCTGCCCGCGTTTCTACGCCTTTCTACTTCTCAATCTGATTTCTATGAGGTTTTTTTAACTGAGCAATCCTTGGCTGCTTCCTTTTCTTAACTTAGTACCAAGCGCAGCCCCTCCATATTTTAAACACCCAGCACTGTGACGGAGTCCAGCCTGGTTCTGGGTCCCACGGGCCCTGCCCCAGCCCACTAGGCAGGGTGTGGTCTCCCTGCCTCACCTGACCCCTGCCAATTCCACTGAATTTCTACTGGGGGGAGGGGCGCACACTTAGTTTTTTTAATGCCAATTCCGTTGGATGCAAATCTAAGAAGCCACAGCCCGCTTCATTAGCTTAAGGGCAGGCAGCCACGACTCCCTTTCTCACGTGGACAGGGATGTGCCATCCTGCACACCAGGCCCTGGCCAACTGTCATGTGACCAGGCGCAGTCCCCCAAGAAGTTGCCATACTGAAGCGACCGAGGGGCTGCGTGTGCTGGTGGGGAGGCGCACAGCTGAGGGCAACTTTTCTGTGTGTAGATATGTACAGCCAAAGGCCCATGTAAATGTTCTGCAAAAGTGGGCCTATACAGAGGGAAAGCTATTTATTTTGTGTAGAGCAGAGTGTCTGGAGGGACGTAACCTTCAGGGTTTATTCATATTTAAGATGTAGCTTTTGCTGTTGTTTCAGGCATTATGTATAAAGCAATGATCGTTTTATGGACCAAGCTCCCTGGTAACTGTTGCAGTGAACGTGCAATATCTGACCCCTCCCCCGCGAGCAGGACCTGGCTGGCCTGACAATCACAGCCCTGGCCAGGGGCTTCCGCAGCCAGTGCCACCTCCTCTGTTGGCCCTGCCTCGCCCCGTCTTGCCTCCACCTTGGTGACCAGCCATCTGGAGAAGCTCCTGGAAGCCTAAGCAGGCCTGCAATAAAGGCTGGAGGTCCGGTCTTGGGCAGCCAATGGGCAGTGGGCCAGCCTCTTCCTGGGGGCAGCCCCATGGCTCCTCCTCTCCCACCCGCCCAGCCGCCAGCCATGCCAAGGACAACAGCAATAGTCCCCTGGGCCTCTCCCAGGGCCCTCAGCCATAGTTGGTGAGACGGCAGCCTCCCCTCCCCTCTAAGTCTCCTCCTCTCTGTCCAGGTCTGCTTTCCACCTCCCCTCAGATTCCTTTCGGCACATTCTCCTCCTGTGGAAGCACCAGTTTCCAGAAACTAAGAGGGAGGGCAGAGTCCTTTAAAAATACCAAAAATGTTTACAGTGTCGGGTGCTGAGCTGTAGGGCTCAGGCCTGACCAGTCGTAACCAAAGGGTGAGGCAGGCCTTGCTGACTGCCACCCCACCCAGGCCTGTTCAGGATAGAAGCCTTAGTCCCTCCCACCCGCCCGCCCCTGCGCACCTGCCTTCTCATTTCTAAAGACGGATTTACAGAGCCCCTGCCCCACGGCCCACCACCAGTCTTCACATCTCAGCCCCTCCCGTCTGTCCTTGTGCTATCTGTCTCTGGGCCACATGTGAGCAGTGTCCTGACTGTCCCTGCCCCCTACGTGCTGTCCCTGCGCCATCGGCCTGAGTGTGCTCTGTATTCAGCATCACTGTCTGTTACACTGATTAAAGAAGCAGGAAGGCTTCCTTCTGGTCTCTTTATTGTGGGGCAACATTGGGTGGGGGGCATTCTTCCCAGTCACCAAGGCACTGTATTACACACAGGGGCCAGGACACTAGAGCGCTGACTCTGTCCCTCCCAGGCAAGGCCCAGTGAGGTGGCATTGCTGGCCTCTCTGCTTTACAGGAGACACAGCCAGTACATGGGAGCCCTAGTGCCTGGCCCAGGCTCCTATGTGCATGACTTGTGCCACCTTTGGGACGTGATCAGGTCTGGGCCCAGCACGTGGCAGGCAGAGGGGGAGGGCTGGCCTTAGCAACCCAACAGACATCATGGCTTTCCCTAAGTTGGGAGCTCATTTCTCCCTGAAGGTGTGCAGTGCCCTCCTTGACCCTCAGCACAAATGCAGCAACAAAATGGAGTTGGTCTGTAACCAAACAATGTTTAATACCGGGCCAGGTGTTCTTCCAGATGTGGGCACCAGGGAGGCCAGGGGCCCCACCACAGGCCACCAGCTCACTGACCCGCCTGAGGTCATCTCCAGGCCACAGCCGGGGAGCCTCAGGGAAGCAGCCCAGCTCGCATCTGGAATGCCAAACCATCTCCGCAGGTGGCTTGCTGACAAGAGAAACACAAGGGCCAGGGATCAAAAATAGCCAAGTGGGCCGGGGCAAAGGAGCAACACCAACCTTATTGATCTCTCTGTGGCGTTCTTTGGTTACAATTTCCTCCAGGACCTCTCCATCTCCCTTAATGAGCCTGTGGATAGAGGTTCCATTCAGTATGGCACGGGAGGCACCCAGACCCGGAACCACCTATCAGTGGGCTCCCCGCACACAGGTCCCGAGTGGAGGGAGCCCAGGCGCTGTCTCCTCACACCCAGCCTCAGAACAGGGCCTCAGCCAGGCAAACAGCAGCCACCTGAACCTCTAAGGCCTTTCCAGCCCCCACAGCCACATGAGCTGGGTGCTGAAAACAAGCAGCGAGCGGTCACATCCACCACCCGCACACTGCGCCTACCTGGAGCAACTGCACCTCTACCACTCCCGAAAATACAAGCCCAGGACCAAGTCTCCCAGAGCACTGTGGCTGGGCTGCGGGGAGCGCTCCCCACCTGGTGCGCCCCGTCTCGGGGTCCAGCACCCTGCGGATGACACTCTGCCGGGCATCCCACTCCTCCTTGGTCATGGGCTTCATGGCCTGGACGCGGGACTTCTGCTCATCTGTTAGGACTGGAAGGGAAGGCACGAGTCAGTGCTGGCAACCCGTGCTGGCCAGATCTTCTCCTGTGCTCTGCGCCACCGCACCTGGGCCAGCATCTTCCTCCCGGGCCGATTTGTGCCACTGGTCCAGGGAGGGGCCAGGCAGAGCCTCAGCCTGCTGCAGGACTGTCTTCTCCTTGCCCTTCTTCAATTTCTTTCTTTTCTTCTTCTTCTTCTTCTTCTTCTTCTTCCTCTTGTTCTTGTGCTTCCCCCGCTTTTTCCGGGCATCACTGGAGGAAGAGGAGGAGGACGAGGAAGAAGGAGAGGAGCTAGAAGAACTGGAAGAAGAGGAGGAGGAGCTGGATCGTGGTCTCCTCCGGGCTTTGTGCTTGCTTCTCTCTGTGATGCAGGAGAAGGTGAGGCTAGAAGGCCGGGAGGGCAAGAAGTAAACCTTTGTCCCCTTACTCTGGTCTGGGGCAGACAGGCCTGCACGGCCTGAGTCTCAGAGGGCCAAGGGGGCTCGGCTCCTTCCTGTCTGCGGGTCTTCTGATTCAACTACGACAGGCTGCACCCCGATGTCCCGGCACCCCTCCCTACTCTGTGCTCCTCACCTTCGGCCCCGGAGGCGGCGCTGGCCTTGCGACCTTGGGATCCAGATGTGTCGTAGTTCCTCCGGGCGTCCTTACTGCTTTGCTTCCGTCTCTTTTCAGATCCTCGCCCCCGAGACCGGCTGCGGCTTCTCGAGCGCTTGCGAGAGCCGACGTGAGACATAGTGCTGCGACCTGAAAACGGGACGGGACGCGCTGGCTCAGCGACGCCCCGTACCCAGACCGCAGAGTGGGCGCCCGGGGCAGCGCCAAGGTGCCAGCCTTCGGGACCCCGAGTACCCATCACCGCCCCGATTACCGGGCGATCCTCTTCCACTCCTGCCCTCGAAGATCCCAACTTCTCAGCCAACCCCAAGTCCCTGCGCAGCTGCTCCTTTAAAGGGCCCGCCCCCGCCCGGACGCCACGCGCCTGCGCGCCCGCTCGGTGCCTGCGCACGGACCGTCTTCTTCTAGCGGGAGAAATCTCCGAGCCCTGTCCAAGCCCGGACTCTTGCGCCCTTCTGCGTCCTCGTGGGCCTCAAGCAGTTCCACAATGTTGTGCACTGCCTCAACCGCCCGTCGAGCCAGCTAGCCAGCAACACACCACGCCTTCACGTGAGGAAGGGGCGCCGAGAGATCATTTCCGGCCCGCCTCACGGTGCTCCGGGAGGCCGTCCGGGTGGCTCGCCAAGAGCTGCTGCCTTCAGTTCCGCCGCGGGTTCCGACGCCCACGCACCCTCCTCCTGCAGAGGCTCGCGGGCCGAGTCGCCGCCCGCCCGCAGCTTCGCAATGGGAGAAGGCAGCGCTGTCAGCCCAGAGCCGACCCTCGAGCTCGCAGGCAGACCCCTCTTCCACGGTTGTGCCCCGCCCCGCCGTCATTCCCTAATACCCAGCTTTCCTCCCAAGCTGGTTTCCGACTTGGGGAGCTCCGGGTTGAGACGCCCAATTCATCCTGACATCACCCAGTAATCGAGGTCGTAAACCCTGGTGTCGCCGCCGAGGGGCCAGAAGCAACAGACCACAAGGCTGCCTGAGTCTTCAAATGTATAACCCAAAAGGCTGCGTGTGCCTCGTCCATTTTGGGACCTTCCCTCCCACCCCTCCCACCCCGTTGTAAACTATTCAATGCTCAGAGCAGCAAACACAGAAGGTGCTGACAAAGCGCTTTATAAGCACCAACTGGATCCTCATGACAGCCCCCAGGGCATGCACAGGCCCAAGGCCACCCACAGCCTAACAGCTGGAAGCAACAGAACCAGGGCAGTGGCTCTAGTCCCTGTTCTTCAGCCCTCTCCTCCCCTCAGGGTTCCCGCTTGATGAAGCACACATCAGCTCTGTGCTGAGCCAGTCTATCTGCCAAAGAATGACCCAGAAGCCAGTGAGCCTTGCTGACCCCACAAGCACCATGGCTGCGGGGACTAGGGAATTTATTGTGCCCCTCCTAGTGACGCTGGAGGGCCAAGCCAGGCTCAGGTCAGCGCACACACGTCGACCGTGGGGGCATCCTCCCGGGTGAAGCCGTCGCCAAAGCCCTCGTCATCCACCAGGTCCGGCTTACGGCAGCACATGGGGCAGAGGCGGTTGCGCACAGCAGAGGCCCGGAGCCAGATGACAAGGTTCCAGCGCTCACCAGTGTTCAGGGCTCGAGCCCCATGCAGCTGGCCACCCCGGTGCAGGACACCCCGGCCCACCATGTGCTCCACCTCCAGCGGCTGCGTCAGGGCTGGGGGTGCCTGCACACAGCAGGGCTCAGGCCTGGCGCCCTCGGGTGAGCTGCTCCCATCCCTGCCCCACAGGGCTGACACTCACCTGAAAGAAGCCCCCGAAGTATAAGGCGCCCCCGGTGAAGGCCTTGCCCAGGGCCACGTTAAGCGTGAGCTCGGCATTATCGTAGTGGCAGCCCAGCTCCCGATCCTGACCTGGCGCATATTTGACCACGAAGGCTCGATGGCTGTCCAACCGCGCCCCACCACAGTCTGGGTACAGCAGCCCCATCAGGGGCCGGAGGAAGCGCTCCCTCAGTGGGGTCACCAGCGGCTCATCCAGGCCTAGCTCATGCAGCAGCACCTGGGAGGGGCCCCTGGGGTCAGCAGAGAGGCCTCTGGGACCTCACCCTGCAGGCCTGAGGATGTTTCTTCCTAGAGATACTGCCTAGGGCTCACCTTTGTGGCACCCCCATCTCCCTGCCCCATTCCACGGGCACTTGGCACAGGCTGCACCCACCCCATGGTTGTTCATGGTGTTGGGCCTTCCCTTGGGCATGTCCGACTGTTCAAAGTGCTCCAGCTCCTCCAGCAGGGCCTGGCAGAAGGCTGCCGTGAACACGGGCACACGGTAGATGCGCTTCTCCTCTGGGATAGGACGGGACAGGACAGATAGTGGCTGGGAGCTCCTTCAGGCTCCTCAAGAGCTGCCTCCACTTTCCACTCACTGGGCCCACAAAGCAGGCCCTTACCTCTTCCTGCATGGCTCCTCCCTGTTCCTGGTAGATCGGTTTCACTGGCCCTTCCTAGTGCTGCTGGTTTGGTTTGGTTTGTTTTGTTTTGTCTTTTGACAGAGTCTCACTATGCAGTTCAAAATGGCCCTGAGCTCACTTTGTAGCCCAGGCTGGTCTCAAACTCTCAGGGCTCCCTCTGCCTCAGCCTCTGCAGATCACAGGTGTGCGCCACCTTGCCCAGGCCCCTGGTTTGGTTTTTGAAGGTAAACATAACAAATCTCCCAGGCCCAGGCGTCTCCAGCTGCACTCCCAAATCCTGCTGGGGTGCGGGGCTGTGACCTCACCTGACACTGTCTCCAGGCGCTGGAGGAGACCCTTGAGGTTTGCACCCTGGGATGCGCTGTACTGGACTGCGGCCAGAAACTCAGGCGCCAAAGCTGCATCCTGGGGAGGACACGCCAGCTGCAGGGGCCCGAACACCCCTCTCCTTCCGGGAACCAGCCCCGGGCTCCCAGTCGGGTACCTGCAGGGTACTGTAGATGTTGGGCCGTGCTGGGCTGTAGGAGCTCGCAATGAGGGTTTTCCTGGCAGCCGACTCCTGCCCCAGCCGCTGCCTCCGCTCCACTTCCTGCTCAAGCTGGGGTGGCACAGAGCTCAGTCACCATGCAGGGCCTCCAATTCCCCTGAAGCCCACTGATGAAGAAAGCAAGGCCTGGGAAGGCCACAGTGGCATGCAGGCTGGGACCCCTACATTCCTGAATCTACTGGAGTCAAATGCAGAGTCAAACTTTTAGTTGACTTTTAAAAGCTGAGCTACATTACCTACCCTTTTTTCTTTTCGAGACCCTCCTGCCTCAGCCTCCCAGAGTAGTTCCAGCAAGGGACTTGGAGGGGGGCATCCCACTCTGGGCTGCTCCAACCCTAGCCTGGGTGGGATGAGAGGGAGGAAACAGGGTCCAGCCAGGCCCTGGTTGGGGAGGTGGTGGGAGGTGAGGAGCAGCAGCCCTGGCCCCAGCCTCAGAGGCCACAGGAGTGTAGGGCCCAAGGTTCAGATCTCAACCCTACCCACTCTGAGGCCTGCCTCTCTTACACTGTGGTCAGGGGGGCCCCCCACACACAACTTATCCTTTCCCTCTTTCTCATCTCTTAAGCCAGGACCCAGGAGTAGAGGTGAGTGGGAGCAGGCCAGGGAACACTTCAGGGACTGGGGCGGGAGACGCTGCAGTCCACTGACGCACTTCCAGGCAGGGCTGGGGCGAGGACAGGAGCATCACCTCCGCCAAGAGCTGCTGGAAGTCCTCGGTGCTGACACAGCCGCGGCTGCGCAGGATCTGAGGGAAGACAGACCAGTGAGTGTGACCGTGTGGTCTTAAGCAAGCCCCTCGCTTTCTCCGAGGGTCCATTTCCCCTCCTTCAAATGGAGATGTCAGCCAGGGGGTTCCATCGAGGGGACCTTAGGCACAGAGCAGGGTTCCCAGTGGCCAGCAACACCGACAGCGCACCCTACACGTGCGTTTGCCCACTCCTTCCTCGCGACAACTCACGGCGGAGAGGCTAACCACGGCTTTAAGATGGGGAAACCGAGGCACGGGGTGGGTGGGGGAGTCCTCGTATCTGCGCACGCAATCTCGGGCACAATCCGTCGTTCATCCTCTGCCCACTTCTGCCGAGAGCCAGCGGGGTCACTCACGGGGCCGTAGTCCCGGCGCAGCTGCCGCTCGTCCCGGAAGCGCAGGTGCAGCCCGTAGCGCGCCACGTACAGATTCTCGGAGCAAAAGCAGGCGCAGCGGCAGAAGCGGCGCGGGGCCGCGGCCGTAGCCATGGTGAAGCTCCACGCGCCCCTTCCAGGTTTCTTAGGGGCACTTCCGGGTGCGCCCCCAGTCGGGAGTGGGGTGGAGCCAGCGCCCAAGGGACCGTCCTAAATTCCCAAGAGCACCGAAGAAAGGTGTGGGCCGGCGGCCCCGATGGTCGGCCTCATCGATCTTCCACCGCGGGGCACTTTGTAGGAAGGTGAGCTCAAAATCAAAACCTCGTAGGGAGTGGAGAGGTAGCGACTCAGACCCACAAGGACTTTTTTTTTTTTTTTTTTTTGTTTTTAATTTTATTTATTTATTTATTTAGTGTGTGCGGTACCAAGGATTGAACTCAGGACCTTGAGCTTGCCAGGTAAACGCTTATTCTACTGAGCTATCTCCCCAGCCCTAGCCTTTGGTTTTCAACGTTGTTCCCTCCTCCGCTAGGAACTTTCGGAAAGCCACCTGACCTCTCGAGGAAGCCAGGACAGTTCCGAGGTCCGACCTTGCCCCAGTCTGAGCTCGAGGGTAGCCTTTACTCCGGGCGCGCGCTTCCTCCAAAGTCGCGGCTTACACGGCGCCTCCGCGAAAACGCTCCGGCCGGCGCGACTTCCGGCGGAACCCCGAAGGACCCGGCGTGGGCGGGGCCCGGGGCGCGGCCTGGCGGGTGGCCCCTCCCCGCGTCTGGACCCCGAGCGCGGCCGCGGCGTGAGCTGCGTACTGCGCGGCGCCTTGCAGGGTGACCGTGCGGTGGGTCCGCGTCATTTCCCCGCACGGCCCCCAAGCCCAGCCCTGCAAAGCCCCGTCGCTCGGGAGGACTGGGGCGCTCAGTAGGAATCGGTGTCCGGGTTCCTGCCCGGGAGACCCGCCGAGGCTCCGCGCGGGCCGGCGGGTGGAAGCCTTTGCCCCAGGTGGGCGAGCGAGTGGCAGCTCCTCCTCCGTCCGGCCCTGCGTTCTCCCGCCACCTCGGCCCCTCTCCTTCGTACAGCAAACCCCTGAGCTAGGCGCTAACCTGTCAGCACGTCACCTACCGGGGGGGAAACTGAGGCTCGCCACACAGCTGGTGTCTGCCCTCGGAATCACCTCCCCGCGCTCTCCCCTTCCCACCCCAGGGAGCTTGAGGAGTGGGAGCTCGCCAACCGTGTTGTCCTTCCCGCCGCGAGCCCTGCCGGGCTTGGGCCCACGCGGTCCAGCTCCAGCGCCCGCGCACACCGCACACGCGTGCTCCCAGGCATCCTCGCACGCTCGCGGCGGCCCGTGCACCGCCACGCGCAGCCCCTCGCACTCACATCCCACATCCGGCAGCACAAGGCACCTCCGCGCAGCCTGTACGCAACAGCCACGCGTGGAAAGCTTGGCCCTGATTCCTTGCTCTACAGTAAGCCCAGCGCCCAGCGCCCAGCCACCACTGTGGCCTCAGAGGCGCAGGGAGCACCCTGGCGTCCTGTGGTGCGGAACCTGACCCTCTTCACCTGTCTCTGCCAGGTAGCAGAGCGGGCCCTGGCCCTGGCACCACAGGGAGATCCGTAGCCAGTTATGTTGTCAGGGAGACCTGAGCTGTGTCTGCTCTGAGCGTGCAGGGCATGCACCTGCGAGTTAGGGGGTGTTTCTGGAGTTTTGGACAAGCTTCCTGCCTATATTAGCTTACAGTTTGGAATTACCACAGACTGGTGGCCAGAAGTTGTGGCCAGTCTCTGGTGCCATCTGCGTGGCCTCTGTGTGGCTGAGCATACTTGCAGTAGACTTAGGTCAGGCCTGCCTGGGTAATCAAAGGCAGTCTTTTTTCCTTTTTTTTTTTTTTTTTCTTTTTTTTCTTTTTTAGGTACCAGGGATTGAACTCAGGACCCTGCTGAGCTATCTCCCCGGCCCTCAAAGGCAGTCTCTTTCGGGATCATTACCTTGATTCCATCTGCAAAGACCCTTCTCCAACTAAGGTCACGTTCACAGCTTCCAGCTGCCTGGGGCATGGTTTCATTCTCTGTGGTCCTTAGGAAGTGTAGAAGACAGAATAAGAAGGAAAACAAATGCGTGATCGAGCTTGCCCACTCCCTGCAAGTGCCTGGAAGACAGACTGGGAGATGGAGCGATGCCAGGGTGGCTGAGACATTCAGCCGAGCTCTCCCTGCTGCAGCAGGTCTTCCGGGAACGGGTTCTAGGCTGGGAAGCTGACAGTGCGACAGCTCTGGGGTGTCCATCAGCTTGGCTTGCTTAAAGAACAAAGTCAAAGCAATGAGAATGCCCCCCAGTACATTTACCAGTATGGGCGAGTATCAGAAACATGGAGCAAAAGGAGCCAGATGTGAAGGAGCATATTCTGTATATAATTACATTTATCTGTGTCTAATAGGCCAAAGTGATTCATGGTGTGAGAAGGTTGCTTAGTGGTTATCCCTGGGGATAAGGTTAAAAAAAAAAAGAACAGAGAATTGTTCAGGGAGCCAAAATCTGGGGAATGAGCACCCAGTGGGGTTGGCACTGAATCCTTGTGTAAGGAGGCTCTATCTAATGTTTTGAATTTTAAGGCCCGGCCAAATAGCTCAGCAGATTAAGCACCTGCAAGCAGGTGCAGGGGCCAGGTGTTCAATCCCCTGGCCTGCCATGCCAGCCCCACCCCCAGGGCACACTGAGACAGCAAATGACACTGAGAGTGGAGGTGTGTGCCTGTAATTCCGGCTCTTGGGAGGCCGTAAACAGGCGCATCACTAAGAATCCGGTCTAGTAGTGAGACCCTGAACACCCTGTAAACCCTTCCCTAAAATACATTAAAAAAAAAAGTGGGGGACCAGGGTGGTAGCTTAGTAGAATAAGTGCCTGCTTGGCAAGTGCAGGGTCCTGAGTTCAATCCTCGGTACTGCAAAAATAAATAAGTAAGTGAATTTTACTCTATGTGCAGAGAAAATCTGTTTAAACTTCACAGCAGGGCCGGGGAGTTGGCTCAGTGGAATAAGTGCTTTCCTGGCAAGTGCAAGGGTCTAAGTTCAATCCCTGGTTCTGCGGAAAAAAAAAACAACTTCACAGCAAACACTGAGAAAATGAGGGCCAGAGAGGTTGACTGCTCCACCCGAGATTGCACAGCTCCTAAGTGGGATAGTCTGGAATTAAAACAAATCTGATGACTAGGTTGCCCCTTGAGGAGCAACCAGGTCTTCATCAGTGTCCCCTGTCCTCAGAGGGCTAGGGGGGCCCAGGAACCCAGCCTGGACCTCCTGACTGTGAGCAGCTCGCGTCCTCCCAGAAGCTGCTGCCCAGCTAAGACTGTTTAAAGTTTCATTGTTGTCTCGATTGCCCCAAGATAGTGAAGGACTTGCTGTCTCAGAAAGGCTCCCCTCCCCAGCTCACTGTTCGTCCCCTCACCAGCTGTCTTCCCCTGAGACCTGCTGTGGGCACACTAGCCAGGCCCCGTCACCCACTACCGACCCAGCTGGATGTCTCTCTTTCCTGGGGTGCACCGTTCATCAGGGTGCTCGTGCCACCTCTGGGAGCACTGTTCCTGCCACAGCTGGCCTGGTTCAGGCACCCGAGAGACAGCAGCAAACCAGTTAACAGAGCTGGCACGCCTATAATCTCAGCACTCGGGAGGCTGAGGCAGAGTATGTCTGCAAGTTTTGAGACCAGCCTGGGGTACATACTAAGCTCAAGCCAGCCCCTGGACTATATAGCAAGACCCAGCTGGGTGTGGCAGAGCGAGCCTGTCGGCAGGCTGAGGCAGGAGGATCGTTGCAAGTTCAAGACTAGGCTAGGAGGCCAGCAAGATAGCTCAGTGGACTAAAGCACCTGCTTAGGCAAGCGCAGGGACCATGGTGTGTCCCTAGGGAGGGCTGAGCCGGCTACAGTCCAGGCATAGTGGCCTACGCCTGTAATCCCAGCGCTGGGGAGACTTAAAACAGGAGGATCACTATGAGTCTGAGCTGTGTAGTGAGACCCTGTAACAATCAAATACATTAAAAAAAAAAAAAAATAGCCTGGGCTATAAAGTGAGCTCAAGGACAGCCTGAACTGCATAGCAAGACCCAGTTTCAAAAAGACAAAAAATTTAAAAAGCTGCAATTTAGATAATCCAAAATGCTATCTAATCCTAAAATCATCTATTAAATCTATTTGGCTTTAGAATCCAGAACACTTCAAACAAGGTAAGTTCCACCGCAAATCAAAGGTCATGAAGATGAGCGCATGCACCGAAACCCTTAAGCACACAGTGAATGATTTTTGTTGTTTTGCCTCTTTTGTGTTCTTCTGTGGTCCGAAGCCTCCTAACAGCAGCTTATCAGACAGAAGCAGGGCATCGTGCCCTTCTAGGTAACAGTGACTTGGCAGCCCATGCAGGACACCTTTGTGGCCCATATGCCTGGAACTCAGCGCTCTCTTCTAGTCCCGCCTTCAGGTCTGTGGCCTCTGCTGGGCCCTCAACGGACAGCCCCAGTGTTACTGCAAGGATCAAGCGCTGGCTCAGTACTCGCAGCATCCACAGGCTCACAGACTTCTGTGTTCTGTAAAACTGTCTCTCAGGGGCCGGGGAGATGGCTCAGTGGAGTAAGTGCTTCCCTGGCAAGCACAAGGGCCTGAGTTCAATCCCTGGTTCCGCAAAAAAAAAAAAAAAAAAAAAAAAACTGTCTCTCAGCTGGCTGATGAAGTGCCTCCTTCATCGTGCTCACGACTGAGTTTCCTTCATGGCCGGGACGTGTTCTCCATGCTTTGGCGATCCCACTTGCTGGATCATGTTCAGGCCCTGGACACCTTAGGAAATGCACCCAGCACTGTAAGTTCTATGTCGCTTCCTGGCTCTGAGGTATCTTTTTATTGCAGTTAAAACTCCCCAGCTCTTGGTTGAATCAGACGTGTGACCCTTGCTGGCAAACGTTTCACAGTTCTGCCGTCACCTGAACCCACCAGGTCTTCATTTGGATGTGCAGGGGAAGTCGGGAAGAAGCGCTGCTTTTTCTGGAAGCCCCATGGATCTCAAATGCTTCTGTACCCGTAGTGTACAAGATCTATCAAACCACTGTCGCAAAACAGGTTGCTCTCCGGATGTACCTTTTCACCTGAAATAAGTGACACGAAGATTTGGAAGATCAGTTCGCTTGAGCGCACAGGGTTTGTTTTTGGTTTTTTTGGTTTCCCCACAACACAAAGTTTGTGGAAAACTGGATCTGTGTACACAACAGCACAGCATAATGATTCTCTCTCTGCTTGACCTATTCTGGGAAGTATTTCACTCAGTGTCAGTGTCGAGAACCAATGTCCCTGACGGTAGACATTTCCAGAGCAACCCAGTTTGATCAGCATAAATTTGCTCTGGTTGTAGATTCTGTGTCTCAACAAATCCCTGAAAGTTGCCACACAATTCACTGGCAGCAGTTTCATCTCCTTTTAATTTTGTTCCTTTACCAGCAGCCATTGAAATACCGTGGTGTTGGGATGGGGAGATGGCTCAGTGGAATAAATCCTTCCTTGGCAAGTGCCAGGGCCTGAGTTCAATCCCCAGTTCTGAAAAAAGAAAAAAAAAAAGAAAGAAAGAAAGAAAAGAAATACCATGGTGCTGTTTGAATCAAATTAGCCAGCCAGGTGACACATTAAAATCACCTCCATCCCCAAAGTATCAAAAAAGAACCTTCGTCTGTGACGCAAGCGGCGGTGGCTGCGGCCATCGAGTAGTAAAGACCTCCAGCTCTCGTCCTGTGCCGCTCTGAGGGGTAGCAGGCTTGGAGGGTAGCGATGTCAGAGAAAAAGCAGCCGGGAGATTTGGGTCTCCTAGAGGAGTTCGAGGCATTCCCTGCCGAAGACTGGACTGGTGTGGATGAAGATGAAGATGCCCGTGTCTGGGAAGACAACTGGGATGGCGACAATGTCAAGGACGACTTCTCCAGCCGGCTACGAGCTGAACTAGATGGAGACATCATAACATCCGGAAGAAGAGGTGACATACCCTCAATATGAACCATATACTGAATTCTAGGACAAGGAACCCAGGATAGAATGCTTATAGAAATACGTTTATTGCATTATTTGTTTGGATTTTTTTTTTTTGTAAGAAAAAAAATGTGGTCTAATCCTGAAAAAAAAAAAAAAGCATCTTCATAGTATCCCAGAGAGGCAAAGTCACCAGCCAGGGTCACACAGCAAAGAGGACAGAGCCTGAATGTGGCACTAGGTCTTAGATATTCAAGCTTTTTAAA
>NW_004524652.1:6298754-6310205 GCF_000260255.1 Octodon degus
AAAAAAAAAAAAAAAAAAAAAATCAAAATGACCATTCTTTGCTACATTTTAATAAATTCAGACATCAGGCAGCCACGATAGTGAGCTCACATGCCAGGTGTGGTGGCACGTGCCTGTCATCCCAGCAATTTGGGAGGCTGAGGCAGGAGAATCCCTGAGAGGTTGAGACCAGCCTGGGATACAAAATAGGTTCAAGGTCAGCCTGAACTGCATTGTGAAATCCTGTATCAAAAAATAAAGTAAAATAATGACTCTCGCTCAAGAGGTCTCTGACCGTTGAGTGGCAAGAAAGGCTCAGCGAGTTTGCAGCAAGTGGGAGGAGTTCAAAAGAAATTAATGGCAGTGCATCTTTTACTGCACTGCATTTTAAAAATTCACTGTTTTGGGGTTTTTTTTTGTTTGGTTTTTTTTTTTTTTTTTTTTTTTTTTTTTTTTTTTGCAGAACCGGGGAGTGAACTCAGGCCCTTGAGCTTGCCAGGGAAGTGCATATTCTACTGAGCCATCTCCCCAGCCCAAAAATTCACTGTTTCAATCCCACCTTATACAGTTCTCTGTGTGCCTTTGTTTTTACACAAGCAGTGACATGCTCTGCTTTCCTGAGTAGGCCTCTGAGGGTGCTTGCTGTGACTTTCTTTGCTGTGTGCATTGGCTCGGGGCCCTGAGGATGCTGCCAAGGGGATGCACTCTAATTATCTAGCCGGCTCCCTGTGGAAGGGGATCTAGGTTACTCCCAGACTTGTGCCACACTAGTAACCGTCTTCAGCTCAAATCTCAGCTTCCTTTTGTACGTTTATCTATACAAGAATTTCATATGCGGTCCCCCCAAAAAATCTTTTTAAAATCAGAAGCCGTTTTATTTATTAGTTATTTATTTTGGTCTTTTGGAAACAGGGTCTCTCGATGCAGTTCCGGCCAGCCTTGAGCTCACTTTGTAACCCAAACTGGTTTCAAGCTCCCAGTCAGCCTCCTGAGTGCTGGGATTACAGGCGTGGGCCACCATCTTGGCTCGGAAGCTGTTTTGAATTCCCGGTGCCCCACCCGTTAGTCGTGGCCGGCCTTGCCGGTTCCTCTGCCCAGATGCTTGTCGCCAGATCCTTCAGGCGGCCTCTGTCAGCTCTCCAGCCCTCCCTCCAGCGCTTGTGTGTGCGCACTGCCATTCTGTCTCCGGGCACAAAAGCCTCCAGCGCTCGGCAGGCGGTAGCGAGGGCACCTCCCCACTCCTAGGCCTGGAGAATACTCTATTTCCATGAAATGCGTTCCTTCCTATATACGCGGTGTACTTATTATGTGTGTGACCTGCCTCTCTACCTAGAATATCAATTCCAGAAGGGGAGGGACCTTATTTAGGTTATTGTTGGATGTCAGGCTTTTTTTTTTTTTTTTAAAAGAAGAGACGGAGATTTCACTGTGTTGCCAGGTTCCTGGGCTCAAGTGATCCTCCTGCCTCAGCCTCCTTAACATTGGGACTGCAGGCGCGCCCCAAGCCCGACTTCTCAGATGCTTAGAACGGTGTGTGGCACGTAGTAGATGCTCGATAAATGCTTGCTGAATGGTTGAGGGTGAATGAGGGCCATAACCCCCTATTCCCAGTCCGCAGTGCCGGGCTGCTGCTCTAGGGGAAAAGCTCCAGTCGCTGGGGCCATTTCCTTCCGGTGAGGATGAGCGGATGAGCGGCGGCCTCCAGATGAAGGGCACCGGGAATGCAGGAGCATGGCCCGCAGAAGTTCAGAGTTCATCCTAGGTGAGGCAGGACCCGCTCAGGGCCCGCCCCGTGCAGGAGAGCCCGCCCGCTCAGGCCCCGCCCCGCGAGAGCGGATTCGCCAGCCTGGGACACGCCCTTCCGAGGCCCCACCCCTCCGCGAGGACAGGTCCGCCCCCAAGTCCCGCCCACCGGAGGCCCAGCCCGCGGCTCGCGTGGGGCAGGGCTCCGACCTTGCAGCGGCGCGGCGCGGCGCGGGCGGGAGCCGCGAGGAGTGAGGTTGCAGCGCCCTGAGCGGTCTCCTACGAGCGAGCGGCGCGGAGACTGCGCCCTCTTCTTACACCCCGGCCCCGCTTCGCGCCCCCTCCCACGGCTCACCTGGTGGCAGGTGCCAGGTAAGAGAGCTGCGCGCGGGACCCTGGCCCGGCCCCGCGGGCATCTTCTGGGCTCCGGCCCTGCGTTACCCAGCGCCCTTGGCCCAGGTCCCAGCCCCCACCCGCAGCATCCTTCGGTGCCCGCCGCGCGAAGGTGCCATTATTTTAACTCCTCAGGCGTCGCCGTCTTCTGGGAAACTGTACGGGGAGCGTTTTGGGATCCCGGGAGGGCTGTCTGTCCCGGGGTCGACCTCGCGCAGCTCCCCACCCTTGCGCCCTGACTGTGGTGGAGCCGGGTAGCAGAGTCCCCTCCCGCCCGGTCTTCCAGCTCTCACCGCCCGCGAGGCTTGGATTTCTGGGCCCTCCCTGGCTGCTCCCCCACCCTAGGCCCTAGTGCACCTGAGATAGCTTCAAACTGCGATACAGGGATTCCCCGCCCTCTGCCCCACCCCCTGGAGTTAGGGTGGCCTCACCGCCACTTCAGATGGCACAGGGCCAGGTGACAGGAGGAGGGTGGTAGGAAGGGCTTCCCGGTTGGCCTGGGCTTCAGGCACCAGATCCTGAGCAGCTTCTCCAGGTCCCCACCCCAGGTCGAGATACATAGGCACAACCAGGTGGGAGCCAGGGCAGAACTACACGGGCTCAGCCCTAACCCGTCCAGGCCTCCGAGACCCCATGAACCCTGGATGCACCCATGGGCCTCAGTAGCCCAGACTTGCAGAGCACCAGCTGGGTCTTCCCGAACTCTAGGGCCCCTTGGGGTGAAAAGCTCACTGGGGGAGAGGTGAATGAAAGCCACCCAGCCACCCAAGTCAGGACAGGGCCTGGGAGGGTGAAATGTACGGTCGCAGCCCTGCCTCCATCATTTCCATCAGGCTGCCCAGGGGAAGGTGGGGACTGTGAGCTGCATGGCACAAAGCACCTAGTGTCACCCCAGAAACAGTGACTGCTGCAGGCGGAGTGTAGGTATTCGTCTCCCGTCTGCTGCAGACTATGCTTTTCTGCAGCTGACATCCAGAGCTGTTCCCACCAGTGTCTCCTCCACTGGACAGGAAAGCCTTTGACAAACCCCCCAGGTGGATGGGTCACCTGGTAGCCTGGGCTACTCCTAGTGTCAGGGGTCCAGGCAAGTGGCCGTCTTCCAGAGTTATGTTGGGCCCTAGGCAGGGCCTGCTGTGCCATCTGGCCACCACCTTGTCCTTGTCTCTTGGGTGACTCGTGTCACCCATGTGCCCACAGTTTGCCCTCCAGCTGCACCTGGTGGAGCCCAGCTGCGTCCTCTGATTGAGTCATGAACTGCAGGGCAGACTTGGGCAACACTGCAGCCTCGAGGTCCCGTGCCTCTGGTCTGTGTTCTGTCTCCCCCCACCCCCCAGTAACTTTAAAAATAACGAGAGACCTGTCCCCAGCCAGGACTGTAACCTGACCGGACTGAGTTGGATCCTGCTCACAGGGAGGCGGTAGTAACAGCACTTGGGAACCACTGTGTCATCGCAGCTGTGTGTTTGTAGGGTGGCCCTCGTTACACCCCACCTCCTTTCCACCTGGGCTTACGGCTCAAAACATGCTTCCAACAGTCATGCTGTTGGTGTGTAGAGTTGGCTGTATTGGAGTGGGCTGAGTGACTAGCTCCTAGGGGGTGGTAGCCACCCGGGCTGTGGGGCTGCACTCAGGTGGGGAGAGCTGCTCAGACCCCTGTGCTGCTGTCTAGCCTGCGCCTCTGCCACCACCAGCTTCCATTCCCTAGCTACGTGCAGGGCGCTGTGGCCCCCCTCTGCCCACCAGGAAGAGGCAGCAGCCTGAGGTGGCTTGGGCAGGAGGCCTGGGGTGGCCCTGGGCCAGGCACTCCCTTCCCGGGCACCTCCGGGAGCTCGCCCACTCACTCACGCATGGAGGCCTCTGCATTGCAGCAGGAAGCTGTGCTGGCAGCCCAGCCAGCCTGAGGACAGGCAAGGTCCAGGCAGGCATGCAGGGCTGCTGGTCCCGGGCCCTGCCCCCCACCCCACCCACCTCGTGGCAGCTGCTGACTCAGCAGCCCCCATGCCGGGAGACACTGGGATCTGCTGGAGGCACCGGGGTGATGTGAGGGCACAGGCTTGGCCTCACACCCCATGCCCTCTCTGGACCCCAAACCCTTTCTAAGCACCACTGGGGTCTCACCTCCCCCATGAAGAGAGAAGGGGCACAGCTCTGGAGTTGGGAGCCCAGATTCTGGAATTTCACATCACAGCTCCCCCTAGCCGTGTGGACTCTATTTACAGCCTCCAACTTTTTACCTGTAAAATGGGGATAGTAACAGAACCTACCGGTGGGACCCTTGTGAGCATTGGGGTACATGAGTGACTCGCATGTCACCAGCTCTTGTCTTCCTCATTATCCTCACTGTCTCATCTGCCTCCTGACTGGACCCCTCCACTCAGACTCAGTTTCTCGTATATGAAATTCCCTGTTGGCATCTATTAATGTGAGATGTGTCTGAGCTTCGCCATTAAGACCCCGGAGGTGGAGTCTGGGGACCCAAAGTTCATAGCCCTGCAGCGCTGCCCTCCAACTGCCCTCCAGTTCATCAGGCGGGTGATGAACTTCTGTGGGCCTCAGCTTGTCCACCAACTAGATGAGGATGGTGACAGTGGCTGTGGTGGGGAACAAGTCACTCATGTTACAGACGGTGCTGTAGTTCATGGATGCCTGCTGTGTGCTGCCACATGTCCACAGGTGGGGTCAGGTGCCAGGTCTCCCACGTAACAGCCCAAGTCCTGGTTTGTGTCCTTTTCACCTGAGTGTCTTTTTCACTGAGTTGACTTCACGCTCTGTGCCTTGGTTTACCCAGTTGTAAATGAGATTGCGTGAGGTTGGCTTCCTACACTGCATGAGGTGCACCCCTACCTGTGGGCACCAGAGGTGCAGGGAGTGGGTCTTGCTCAGGCTGCTGTGGCTTGGCTTCCTCTCCTGGCCCTCAGAGCCTCTCCCTGCCACATGGGAGCTCCAGAGCTTTGTCCATTTTGCAGATGGGAGAGCAAAGCCCCCTCCCTCAAAGGACTGGTCGGGAGGTGGCACCAAGGACTAACCCAGCCTGGTCTCAACCCTACCCTGGAAAAGCTCCTCCCTCTGCCCAGGTCACCAGCCCCATTCCCAGTCTTTCAGGCCCTGTGTGAGCCTTTGGGGCTGCTGTTGGGACACCACAGGGTGCTAGGGCAGAGGGCAAGGGCCAACCTAGCTGCACAAGAAGATTCTAGAAACTTCTAAGCAATGCACAGATCCCCGAAAGCCACCCACACCTTCCCACTCCCTCCTGGTCTAGTCAAGGTTGGGAAGCAGAGGGACACGTGGGTCCATTGCCCACTGCTCATGGCTGATAGCAATCAGCAGCAGTGAGGGTGTGCCAGGCACTGTGCCCAGGACTGGCACGCACTGAACTTCTCACTGATGCTGCACAAATGCAGAAAGGGGGTCAGGAAAATTAGTAGTAGTTAAAAGAGAGCCTTGCTGGCCTCACCTGCACCTTTATACTATGCCGCAGCCCTTCGGTCCTCCTTGCCCTGCGGTGGCCTTCCTCGGTGCCCAAGGCATGCCCCTGCTGCAGGGCTTCCATGCTGTCTCTTCACCTGCCTAAATGCTTTTCCCTACAGCCAGTGGCACGTCCCTCACCCCTTTTCCATCTCAGTCCAGTGTTACCTGTGCAGGGAGAGCTTCCCCAACCCCAACTGCAGTCCCCTCACTCCTCTCTTGTCCTCCTCACCTCTTTTTTTCCCCTGTATCCCTTATGTCTTAACATGCTCTGTTCTTTACTTGTTTGTCTCCTGTGCAAGCTACCATCTCCACAAGACCAGGGATCTGAGTCAGTTTTGCTCACTGTTAAATCCCTGGTGCTGAGAACAGGCTCTGGCCCACAGTAGCAGATGCTTTGTAAAGACCCCCTGAAGGGGCCAGGGATATGGCTCAGTGGAATAAGCGCTTCCCTGGCAAGCACAAGGGCCTGAGTTCAATCCCTGGTCCTGCCAAAAACAAAAACAAAAACAAAAAAACCTGAAAACAGGTCATAGTGGCCCCTCCTATGATCTCAGCACTTGGGAGACTGGGGCAGGAGGATCTCTTTGAGTCCAAGGAGTCCAAGTCCCAGGTTAGCCTAAGATTATGGAAGAAAACCTCCCAGCACCCCAGGAAGTCAGAATTCTTGCCATTGTCATTTTACAGATAAGAAGATTACAACCCAGAGAGGTCCTATCAGTTATCCAAGGCCACACAGCTCCACGCACAGACCTGACACAGGCTGGCCTCTCTCCACAGAGGATCATGGCCTCACCCCCGTGAACCGCACTGTCCCTCAGCCCCCCGGCCCGCAGGATGCGGCTGTGGAAGGCAGTGGTGGTGACTCTGGCCTTCATGAGCTTGGACGTGAGTGTGACCACGGCCATCTATGCCTTCAGCCACCTGGACCGCAGCCTGCTGGATGACATCCGCCACTTCAACATCTTCGACTCGGTGCTGGACCTCTGGGCTGCCTGCCTGTACCGCAGCTGCCTGCTGCTGGGCGCCACCATCGGTGTGGCCAAGAACAGCGCCCTGGGGCCACGGCGGCTGCGGGCCTCGTGGCTGGTCATCACCCTCGTGTGCCTGTCTGTGGGTATCTATACCATGGCCAAGCTGCTGCTCTTCTCGGAGGTGCGCAGGCCCATCCGGGACCCATGGTTCTGGGCGCTGTTCGTGTGGACATACGTGTCACTGGCCGCCTCCTCCCTGCTCTGGCGACTGCTATCCACTGTGAAGCCTGGCACTGAGGCCCTGGAGCCCAGCACGGGGGCTGAGGCTGAGGGCTTCCACGGGGACAGCCGGGCCCCAGCTGAGCAGGCCTCCGGGGCCACACTGCAGAAGCTGCTGTCCTACACCAGGCCTGATGCGGCCTTCCTTGTGGCTGCCGCCTTCTTCCTCATCGTGGCAGCTCTGGGTAAGTGAGCGCCTGGGGCTTAGCCACCATTCGCCGTGTCACCACACAGTCTGCGTATCCGAGTGACAAAAGGGAAAATAAGGAATTTCACCTCTGTGTAGTTCAACCTCTGACTCTCCTGACCTCCTGTCCAGGACTAACTATAGGACAAGGTTCTGGAAACTTCCAAGTGGGCAGGAGACAAGGGTCTTCCTTTTGTGTCACCACAAGCACACAGGGACATACCATTCCCTGTCTCATATACACTCTCTTTGGTGACCTGTTCTTTTCACTTTGTATATTCTAGAATTTTTCCCCGTTGAGACCTCGTTCCCTTTCCTGGTGGTATAGTATTTCACTGTTTAACTATATCATAATTGCTTTAGTTGTTCTCCTGGAAGTGGGATCTCTAGGTTGGAAGAATTTTCTCATCATGAAATAGATCAGAGTAGAGAACCAGAGAGGCCATCCCTGTGGTAAGAGGAGGCGCTATGTATAGAACTTGCTGCATGGGCTCTAGGGACAGCACAGCCTGGGTCCAGAACGTAATCCTGCACCTTACCAGTGGTGCGACGCAGGTCAGTAGGGTCCTTGTTTCACGGCCTTGCGAAACCGAGTGTAAAGGACTGGGAATTCAGGTGAGTGGTACAGCAGCTGCCTGGCAGGCATGAGATCCTGAGTTTGATTCTCAGTACCAAAACTGAGTGAAAACACAGGATGAGTTAGGTGTGGTGACACGTACCTGTGATCCCGCACTTGGGCGGCTGAGGCAGGAAGACTGTGGCAAGTTTGAGGCCCTGTCTAAAAACCAACGGCAGAACCCCTCAGCTTTATTGTTTCCCCATCCCAGGACACCCACCCTGGGCCTCAGGCCTGGTGCAGAAACAAACTCAATGGAGGAACGCGACACTGCCCACGTATGCCCATGTGACCCCAGCCTATGTCCCCACCTCTGGGCTGTGTGGGTTGGCACACGCTCAGGGCATATGGGTAGCCCAGTGCCACTGTACCACCTGCAGGACTGCATCAGTGTCAAGCTCAGAGGTGAGGTGCGGCCCCCAGCTTCCCTGGCAGCTTTAGGCAACTTATTGCCCCATCCACACCTCAGTCGTCCCCCCACCCATGCGGGCTTTGTTAGTTTACTGAGAATTAAGTGAGATGGAGTGAAGGAGTAGCAAAAGTAGGCACATGAAGTGCTTGCCTGGCAAGCACAAGGACCTGAGATTGATCCCTGGTACCACCAAAAAAATAAAGAAGGATTGATTGATTGATTGATTTTTGCTCCAAATGCCTTCAGGGCAGGTTTGGCTGGCTTGAGTTGTGGGGATCGAACCACAGCAACCCGAGCTTGACTGCTTTGTTGAAGCAGCCACTTAAAGAACTGAGCTAAGGGGCAGGTCCCCGCCCCCCCAAAATAAAATTTTTAAAAAGGGGGAGCCGGGGAGATAGCTCCAGTGGAATAAGTGCTTGCCTGGCAAGCACAAGGACCTGAGATCGATCCCTGGTACCACAAAAAAAAAAAAAAAAAAAAAAAAAAAAAAAAAGTAAGCGCACGGCCAGGTGAGGTATGCACTGTGTTCACCGCCGTGGGATCCACATGCGCCTGTTCATGCTCAACTTTTCTTTGTAAAAATACAGAGGGGAGGCTACAGGCATTGGGGTGAAAGGTTGATTTCAGTGTTGAGTATCTCCTGAGAAATACAGATCTTTAAGCTGGGCGCGGCAGGTGCACATCAGTAATCCTAGCTCCTCAGGAGGGTGAGGCAGGAAGATCACAAATCTGAGGCCAGGCTGGGTAGTTTAGCAAAACCTCGCCTTAAAGTAAAAAGTGCTGGGGTGTCTCTCAGCTGTAGAGGTTTGCCTGGCACTGAGGCCCTGCATTCAATCCCCAGTACTGTAAGAACAGGAAAAAGTAAGATAAAAGGGTTCGTCAGTATGGATTTCTTGGTCACGCCACGGCACAAATGCGAGCAAGAGATTTACGGGCTCTGAGCTGGCATCCCCTTCCGTGGGAAGAATGAATTGCCACAAACGGGAGGAGAATCCCAAAGCTAAGGGGGCGCCGAGTAGTGCAGAGACCGAGCGAAGGGACTTGCAGTCCGGAAGCACCGAGGGCACAGCCGGTTCGGAGCCCCGCGCCTCCACCTGTCGACTCTCCGACTTTGCAGGCTGCTTCGCACGGCGCCCTGCGCCCCGGATGCCCTCATTACCGCACCGGGGTAAACTGAGGTAGGAGTGCAGCTCAGGCGGATGAGGGACCCGCGTGCTGGCAGCCCAGAGCGTGAGAGACGCGAGGGCCGCCGACACCTCCTTTTCCTGCGCCACGGCCAGCAGAGGGCGTGAGAGCCCCGCGGAGGAGGAGAGCCGTGTGGTAGGCTTCGAGGCCCGGCCGCGCCCTCTGTCCAAGTTGCTCGGCCTCTCAGAGTGTCCAGGCCGTGGAGACAGAGGAGGATGCAAAATGACAAGTCACAGCGCAAGCGCCCTGCGGGGGGGGGCAGTTGCCAGCGGCGGCCTGCGAGAGCCGCAGCTCCCGCCACGCAGAACGTGGCTCTGCCCGCTGGTCCCGCAGCAGGTGCCACAGCTGAGCTGCATCACAGCGTCGCTGTGGCCGTCCAGGCCACCCCGGTGGCTGCGAGCACTGGTGCTGAGTGGCCCAGCCGGTTTTGACCCCTGTCATACCCTTGGTGGCAGTGCGAGCCCGCGTGTCCCCTGCAGGGAGCGGCGGGCCATGGTTGGCACACGCGTCGCGTTGCCCTGAACCCGTGCTGCCTCCGCAGGCGAGACCTTCCTGCCCTACTACACCGGCCGCGCCGTCGACAGCATCGTCATCCAGAAGAGCATGGAGCAGTTCAGCGCCGCTGTGGTCGTCGTGTGCCTGCTGGCCATTGGCAGGTAGCGCCCGCGCCCCCCGGGGCCCCTGCCCTCTGCCCCTGCCACGGTGACTAGAGCCTGAGCCTCCAGTGTAGGACCCCTGTCCCTGAGGTGGAGGCATCTCCTAAATTGGCTTCGGCCCCGGAGGGTCTCCTGTCCCCTCCCCCTGCCCTCACAGTGTGGCTGCGACTGCAGAATGAAGGGACCCGCCCTAAGCTCTCCCTGGAGAGTGCCTGAGTTGGGCAGCACCAGCCACGGGGGGCCCTTGCCTGCTAGCCATGGGAGGGGAGGCCGGGTGGTGGCTGCCGCTTGTCGGAAGGACATGGTGCTATAACGTCTCTTATCTGCAATTAGCTCATTTGCCGCAGGTATTCGGGGCGGCATTTTTACCCTCATATTTGCCAGACTGAATATCCGCCTGCGAAACTGTCTCTTCCGCTCTCTGGTGTCTCAGGAGACAAGCTTCTTTGATGAGAACCGCACAGGTGGGTGTCTGGTAACCAGGCATGGGCTGGGCTTGGGCCCCTCCGGGAGTTGTATGGGGGTGCCTGGAGGCCTGGCCCTGGCAACCCCCAAGCTTGGCTGGGCTCCTGGGACCTGAGCTGCCTCGGAGGCTCTGGCACGAGCTGTGGCTGTGGTAAGACCCAAGCCAGGCCACCCAGGGACCCCTAGACTCCCAGCTCCTATCTCGGCCCCCAAGTGCACCTGTGGCCTCATGGTGCGCCCCCTGCAGCTGCAGCTGACCACCTGTGTTCCAGGCGACCTCATCTCCCGCCTCACCTCGGACACCACCATGGTCAGCGACCTGGTCTCACAGAACATCAACATCTTCCTGCGGAACACTGTGAAGGTCACGGGCGTGGTGGTCTTCATGTTCAGCCTCTCCTGGCAGCTGTCCTTGGTCACCTTCATGGGCTTCCCCATCATCATGGTGGTGTCCAACGTCTACGGCAAGTACTACAAGGTAGGCCGCGCCTGGGCTCCTGGGACGAGGGGGGGCTGCTGCTCCTGAGCACCAGCTGTGTTTCGAGGTGGGAAATGCCAGGGACACTCCTGTCCTCATGGGAAACCCAGACGTGGTTTCCAGCCATCACAGTGGAAGGCAGCTGCCAGGAAGCTACTGAGAGCTGAGTGCCAACGCAAACAGGGCAGGCATGCTGGGCCAGGGATGCTGAAATGATGTGGATTATGGGGCCTGGGCCAGAGGTCTGGGGTGGCCAGGCACAGGGTCCCCATGGGTCCCACTTGCCTCCATGCAGGGAGCAGAGCTTAGGGAGGCTGAAACAGGCAGATCCCTCAAACCATACATGTCACCCACCACCAGCTGTGCCCCGCCGGGCAGCCAGGGCAGAGCACCTACAGCCTCCTGTGACCTGTGGCCTGGCCGCTGGGGGCTGAGAAGCCCACCACTGGCCCACCTCAGCCAGCTGCTTCTTGTTTTGTCCAGAGATTTCTCGCAGCCCGGGGCAGCCACCACCTGGAACTTGGCGGGGAGCTCGGGAATGTCCATGCCAGCCCTCAGACCCCCACCCTGTTTGTGCTGAGAGGAGTGCTGCTTCCCCAGCAGCTGGCGTTTCTTGTGT
>NW_004524652.1:6310455-6313155 GCF_000260255.1 Octodon degus
TTATTCTACTGAGCCATCTCCCTGGCCCTCATTTGTTTTTGAGACAAGGTCTCACTATGTAGTTCCAGCTGGGCTTCAGCTCACTATGTTACTCAGGCTGGCCTTGAGCTTGTAGTGATCCTCCTGCCTCAGCCTCAGAATTGCAGGAATATTCCAGCACACCCAGCTTGAAGTCTCTTCTGAGTACTGAAGTTGACTTCAAGTCCTGTCCCCACCCATCTGTCCCCCAGTCTCAAGTCAAGCTGGAGGAGACACGACTTGGAGGGTAGGGTGGAACTTCCTGTAGGAAGGTAACAGAGCTGGGCTTGGGACAAGCGCAGCTGTCTGTCTGCAGTCCCTGTTGTCCCTCCCGCCTGCCCGCAGCGGCTCTCCAAAGAGGTACAGAGCGCCCTGGCGCGGGCCAGCAGCACAGCTGAGGAGACCATCAGTGCGATGAAGACGGTGCGCAGCTTTGCCAACGAGGAGGAAGAGGCCGAGGTGTATGGGCGCAAGCTGCAGCAGGTGTACCGGCTTAACCGCAAGGAGGCGGCCGCCTACACGTCCTACGTCTGGGGCAGCGGGGTTTGTGCTGGGTGCAGAGCGGGGACCCTTGATCAGGACAGTGGCAAAGTACAGCCTGCAGACAAAGCAAGGTCCCACGGCTGCCCCTGACCCCCAGGAGGTGGGCTGATTCAGGAGCTGCTGGGGTACGAGTGAGGCTGGGGCAGGAGGATCCCTGGGAGTTTGAGGCCAGCCTGGGCAATATTGGCGCCTTGGGAGGAAAGAGCTGGAGGCCTTCAGGGGGGCCAGGAGGCAAGGACTCTTGGCGTCCTCCTCCCACATAGGACACTCCCAAAGTGCCAGCTGAGGAGGCAGGGAGGGGCTCCCACTCAGCATCAGTGGTTGCCCTAGCTCTGGGCCTGGGGTGGGGACAGATCGTGACCCTGGGCAGGCTGTTGTGGGGCTCCAGAGGCCCAGCCACCCTCAGGCCAGGCCCTCCTCGGGGGAGCTGGGATGGGGCAGGGCAGGGGCACCCTGCCAGGCAGCCTCCCCAATGTGGGCGTGCAAGGCCCGGGACCCAGGTGCCCTCTCCCCCAGCTCACGCTGCTGCTGGTCCAGGTGAGCATCCTCTACTACGGCGGCCACCTTGTCATCTCTGGCCAGATGACCAGCGGCAACCTCATCGCCTTCATCATCTACGAGTTCGTGCTGGGGGACTGCATGGAGGTGAGAGCCTGAACCAAGAAGAGGTGGGTCTCAGGGCAGACCCAAACCAAAGAGCCCAGAGAGAGGTGCCAGCGTGCTGTGCTTTCCTTCCCCAGGAAAGGACACGGCTCAGGCAGCTGGGTGCCCTGCCACAAGCCTGGGCTCCTAGCTGGGGGGCGGGGCGGTCTCCAGCCCTGGCCAGGGAAGTGCCACGTGACTTTCATTGCCAAGAGTATGCCTGTTGTTGCTGTCACCCACTGCACTGGCAGGCCCCTCCTCAGCCCTGCGGTGTCCCCAGAGCCCCTGTCCTGTCCCTGCAGTCCGTGGGCTCCGTGTACAGTGGCCTGATGCAGGGAGTGGGCGCTGCCGAGAAGGTGTTTGAGTTCATTGACCGGCAGCCAACCATGGCGCACGACGGCAGCCTGGCGCCCGACCACTTGGAGGGCCGGGTGGACTTCGAGAACGTGACCTTCACCTACCGCACTCGGCCACACACCCAGGTCCTACAGGTGAGGGCTTGGTGACTCCAGGGATGAGCAACGGGGCTGTCTGGGGGTTGTACACAGCTGGATGAAAACATTCCGGGTGGGCTTCCTGGAGGAGGTGACACCAAGCGAGCCCCTTACGGCTCCTGTAGCCAGACACGTGGCTCTACAGAGGAAATGGTGGCATCCAGGCACCACTGAGTCCCGGTGTCCTAGGAAGGAGCACACTCAGGTGGGTAGGGAGCACCCAGCTGTGTCTGACGCAGGACCCCTGGTACCACTTGGCCCTGCAGAACGTGTCCTTCAGCCTGTCCCCTGGCAAGGTGACGGCCCTCGTGGGGCCCTCGGGCAGTGGGAAGAGCTCATGCGTGAACATCCTGGAGAACTTCTACCCGCTGCAGGGCGGCCGCGTGCTGCTCGATGGCCAGCCCGTCAGCGCCTACGACCACAAGTATCTGCACCGAGTGGTGAGTGCCCGCGCACCCCGCCAGCCCTCGGCCCCGCCGCCTGGACTTGCGTGGTCTCTACTTGGTGTTCTCCACTTTTCCTGTCTGGGATTGAACCTGGGGAGCGCTGAGCTACACCCCAGCCTGCCCTCAAACTTGAGCTTCTGCCCTGCCTGCCTCAGCCTCCTGAGGAGCCGGGATGTACAGGAGTGCCCACTGCACCTTCTGTGTCCCATGTTCCTGCTTTTCATTGGCTTTGCCCCCTCTCTGAGCTTCCCCACACACCATAGCTGTTTCACCTAGTCCGAACTCAATCTAGACAGGATTACAGTGTAGATAGCTGTATCCTCGGCTTCTGGGCCTGCAGATTTAACCAGCTGTGGATTCAAGCAAAATTGTAGCTGCCCTGATGATGCACGCCTATAATCCCAGCACTTGGGAGGCAGAGGCAGGAGGATCGCAAGTTTGAACCCAGCCTGGGAAGCACAGCAACTTAGGGAGACCCTGTCTCAGAATTTAAAAAGGCCAGGCACGGTGGCATGTACCTATCATGCCCACACTTCAGAGGCTGAGGCAGGAGGATC
>NW_004524652.1:6313735-6315540 GCF_000260255.1 Octodon degus
GGGGGGGGGGGCACCCTCAGCTTACATTCTGCTCCGTTCACACCTGGCCATCTGTGGGACTCAGGGAGGCCCCTCGTGACCACCGGGGCAGCCCTTCCAGAAATGAGGCCGCACCCCTAACTCTGTGCTCGTCTGTGAGCAGGGAGACCCTGTCTGGGTGTCCAGGTTGTATATCATAAAAGCAAGGCCAGGCTTTTACATCTTCAGCAAAGAAGCTGAGAGTGGCACAGAAATTCCAGGCCTCCTGGCCAAGCTGCGTGGGGCAGGAGCCCCCAGCTGGGAGACACCGCCACATCCTGTCCCATCTGCACCAGAGGAGGATGGCTGGGGACTGGTGTCCTCCTCCCCCTCCTCCTCCTCCTCCTCTTCCTCTTCTTCCTCCCCCTCCTCCTCCCGCTCCTCCTCCTGCTCCTCTTTCATTTATTTATTTGGTACAGGGTCTCGCTACACAACTCAGACTTGCAGTGATCCCGCCTCAGCCTCCCTAGCACTGGGATTACAGGCATGCACCGCCACACCCAGTCTTGGTGGCCAGCACAGTGTGCCCAGGGGTGGGGCCAGTGTGGCATGCAGTATTGGGGATTAAACTCAGGTCCTTGTGCTTGCCAGGCAGGCACTTAGACCACTGAGCTATCTCCCCAGCCCATGCACTTTTTCTTCTTGTTGGGTTTTTGTTTTGTTTTTGTTTTTGTTTTTTTAGTTTTTGAGTCAAGGTCTCACTATGCAGTTTAAGCTGGCCTTGAACTAATTGTGTAGTCCAGGTTGGCCTTGAACTCACTGCAATCGTCCTGCCTCAGCTTCCCAAGTGCTGGGGTCACAGGTGTGTGCCACCACCTCCAGCGGGTCATTCATTTTCTTTACAGCACAATTCTGCCCTCCATAGGATTATTTTTGTAGGAGGGTTTGCGGCAAGGCTGAAGCGGGCAGAGCTCCCGCACCACGCATGCACGCTCGCGCCCTTCAGGTCCCAGGCTCTTGCCCAGGTTGTAGACCTGGCTGACGGCAGCCTCCGCCCTGCAGATCTCCCTGGTGAGCCAGGAGCCCGTGCTGTTCGCGCGCTCCATCTCTGACAACATCGCCTACGGGCTGCCCTCTGTGCCCTTTGAGACGGTGGTGGCGGCCGCGCAGAAGGCCAATGCGCACAGCTTCATCATGGAGCTGCAGGACGGCTACAGCACAGGTACGTGGCAGGCGGGTGAGGCGCGCCCCTTCTTGCACTGAGATTCCTGTGGCAGGAAGGTAACCATCAGAGGGTGTGGGTTGCCCGGCCCTGGTGATGTCCTGGGAGGCTGAGGCAGGAAGATCGCATGTTCAAGCCCAATGGGCAATTTAGTAGCCTTGTTTCAAAATGGGAAAATTTCAAGGCATTAGGAATGTAGCTCAGTGCAGAGACCCTGGGTTTAATCCTGCAACCAAAGAACAAAGTGTAAATAAAGTGGATATTCAGTGGCATTTAGTATATTCACAGTACTGTAGAACCACAACCTCTGCTTAATTCCAAAGCAGTCATTTAAAATAATATGTATTTACAGTAATTATTAGGGCCACTTAACTTTTTAAATTTTATTTATTTTTTGTATTTTAGTATAGGGTCTATAGGGTCTCACCACACAGATTGGACTCGTAGCAATCCTGTTTTAAGCCTCCCAAGTGCTGGGATTACAGGTACGCGCTGCAACACCCAGTCTCAGTTGCCTCTCAGCGTACCCTAGGGACGGGGCCAGCACAGGAGATAGGAGGGTGTTGAACCCCAGGTCCCTGCGCCTGCCTAAGCAGGCACTTTAGTCCACTGAGCTATCTGGCCA
>NW_004524652.1:6316992-6323311 GCF_000260255.1 Octodon degus
CAAGGCCACTCTGAGCTACACAGCAAAACCCTGTCTCAAAAATAAAAAAATGAGAAAACTACAGAACTGGGGCTATAGCTCGGTGCAGCGGCTGGCAGCGGAGTTCCCCCGTCCTAGGCCCAGGTTTCTGCAGCACACACAGGCCCGCCCATCGCCAGCACCTCCTCTCCCCTGTGTGAGGAAGATGTATGAGTCAGGAATCAGGCTCGAGCTCTGTGGTGGCAACAAGACAGACGGGTGGCACAGCAGATGGGAGGGGCCACCACCAGAGGTGCCGTCGGGGATGACACAGTGGACACCAGGGGGCCTGAGACAGCTCTGTCACCCTTGAGTTTCATTCTGTTTTTTGTAGTGATGGCTGAAGCTACGGCCTTTGCCCTGAGCCCTGTCCCCAGCCTTTATATTTTGTTATTTTGAAACTGACTGTTGCTGGGCTCAGCTTGAACTTGGGATCGTCCTGCCTCAGCCTCCATGAGTCCTCAGATTGCAGGTGTCCGCCACCACCCTGACTGCGGCAGGCTTTTTTTTTTTTTTTTCTTGAAGGCAGAACCTTGCACTTGCCAGGCAGGCACTACCCACTGAGCCGCATCCTGGGCCCACGCAGCAAGATGCATGGGAGGATGAGGGGGTAGAGACGGACAAGGAGGGCCTTAGCATAGTCCCCACAGGGCTGGGAGCCGGGGCCCATCCTTCCCTTGGTGCCATCCCAAGGGAGTGGCTCTCGGGTCCTCGGATCGGTCAACTTTATTTTACTTCGAACAGTTTTAAGAGATGGAGCAGATAGGACAGAGGTCCCGAGAGTCTAGCCCCACTTAGCTAGGCAGACGAGCTGGGGACACTCGGGACTTCCCGGGGCAGGTGGGCAGAGGCCGCAGGCTGCTGAGTGTCCGTGTCCCCAGATCCAGCAGGCCATCCACGGCAGCCTGCAGCGGCACACAGTGCTGATCATTGCACACCGCCTGAGCACCGTGGAGCGCGCACACTGCATCGTGGTCCTGGACAAGGGCCGCGTGGTACAGCAGGGCTCCCACCAGCAGCTGCTGGCGCAGGGCGGCCTCTACGCCAGGCTGGTGCAGCGCCAGATGCTGGGGCTCACGCCCGCCACAGACGTAGCCGCCACCAGCCCCAAGGATCCACCAGCTGACGGGGACCACAAGGCCTAGGATGCCGCCCCGTGCATCCTCCGGGAAGCCACTGCTTGCTGCGTCTCGCCCCGCCCTGGCCTGCGCCCACAAGCTGCCCCTCCGCTGCCCCCCACCCAGCCCCCAGGCTCCCTGCAGAGGCCAAGCTACCTTTTGAAACCACTGCCATCCCAGGGATTTCACTGCTTGCTTCCCTCACTCGGGTCAACGCCCAGGTTTCAGAGAAGACTTTTTCCATGAGGGCAGTAGGGGGCAATGTGGCCAAAATTTTCTAGAAGGTTCTGAGCCAGGAGTGGCGGCCCAGCCTGCTTGCCTGGAGGATGCAAAAGAGAAGTGGCTCAGCCTCTGCCTGTCCTGCGCAGGGACATCCCTGGGGCGTGGGGTGCAGGCCCGGGCCCAACTCGGAGTCAAGCCAAGGGCAGGGGGAGTGGGCGCATCTGTTTTCATTGCCCTCCCCTCGCCACCCAAGCCAGGTTCACTGTGACCACCATGACCTCGCGCGGCAGCAAGGGCCTGGCTGGGCCTGGGCCTGGGCACTCTGGCTGCACCCAGGGCTTCCCCCGCCCTCCTGGCTGCACCTCCTGCTCTGCTGCTGGAGGCCCAGGATCTGTGAGCTGCGTTCTCTCTGTGGCTCTGGCCAAGCCCACACCTGGGCCTCAAGTTGGGATGAACTCGGTCAATAAAGTGTACTACCTCTGACCCGGCTCCGGCCTCTCCTTGGCCCCTTGCCCATGGCCTGGCTGGGTCCCCAACAAGCTCCTCCTGTCCCGCTTCCAACACGGACTTGGGGGTCCTGGAATTAGAATCCTGTGGGTCTTCTTCACAGCCCCAGGGCCTCAGCACAGACATTCCTGTGTATCTGTCTGTCCCTTTGTCTGTCTGGTGGAGTCTCTGCCAACCCCAGGACGCTTGTGCACCCCAATAGCCAAGGCCAGCAGGTGCCACTCCAGCCTGTGCAGCAGGCAGATGCAGGACGGATCACTCTGCAGAGAGGCCTTAGCTGGGCACTCAGCGCACACCTCTAACCCCAGCACTCGGAGGCTGAGGCAGGAGGATTGCCACAAGTTTGTGGCCAGCTTGGACCACATACATAGCAAGACCCTGTTTCAAAAAACCAGGGCTAGCCAGATAGCTCAGTGGATTAAAGCACCTGCTTAGGCAGATGCAGGGACAGGGGTTTGATTCCTGGTGTGCCAAGCCAACCCCACCCCTGGGGCGCACTGAGACTGGATGTGATGGTATGTGCCTGTAATCCCAGCACTTGGGAGGCTGAAAACAGGAGGATCATTATGAGTCCGATCTGTGTGGCGAGACCCTGAAGACCCTGTACAAAATGCATTAAAAATTTTTTTTAAAAAACCCAAAAACCTAAAGCCACCAAAAGGAGGAATACTTGTCGCCTCTCAGCCCACGTGGGTAACCCAGGACACATTCATCTTGAGAGTGTAACTCAGTCACATCTGCAAAGACACGTTTGCCAAGCTGGGCCACATGCTCAGGTGCCAGGAATTCGCTGTGGGTTCTGGGGGCGCCACCGCTTACTTCAGGAGGAAGTTGCCGCGCCGGCTCAGACCCTCAGGGCTTCCTGTTTGGGGGGGGGCTGGGTGTCCCGTGTTCAGAATGAGCAGATCTTCAGAAGTTTCTAGAGAAGTGTCAGCAGCAGTTAACTGGGAGATCAGCCACTCGGAGCAGATGGACACCGAGTGTCTCAGTAGAAGTGGTCTGAAGAAACACAGCCCGCCTTGGCTTTACCAAGCCACAAGCCTGCTCCACTCCCGGAGGCTGAGGCAGGAGGAGGCTGCTGCACTCCCGGGCAGCAGGCAGCTCCATTCCCATCCTGCGACTCCAGGCCGGCAGTGGTCCTGGCTGATGAGCCAAGCCCGCCCCTCTTCAGAAGGCAGATAGAGTTTTTTAAAATATCTTAACTGGGGCCAGGGAGATGGCTCAGTAGGATAAGCGCTTGACTGGCAAACGCAAGGATCTGAGTTCAATCCCCAGTTCCGCAAAAAAAAATAAAAAAATAAAATATCTTAACTGGTGTGATGGCAGCGCACACCTGTAATCCTGGCACGTGGGAAGGCTGAGGCAGGACGTCACAAATTCCAGGCCATTCTGGGCAATTTAGGTACTTAGACCCTATCTAAAATTAAATGAGCTGGGGCTGGCCAGGGGTTCGAATCTCAGCTGGCCATGCCGGCCACACTCCCAGGGCACACTCAGACAGCAATTGAGACTGGGCATGGTGGCCTGTGCCTGTAATCCCAGCGCTTGGGAGGCTGAAAAACAGGAAGGATCACTGCGAGTCCAATCTGTGTAGTGAGACCTTGTAGACCCTGTGCTAAATACATTTGCTAAAAAAATATCCTATTTCACTAGGAGTTCAAGGCCACCTTGGGCTACAAAGTGAGTTTAAGGCCAGCCTGATTCACATAGTGAGACTCTGTCTTAAAAAGACAAAAAAAAAAAAAAAAAATTTAAATTAAAAGGCCTGGGAGCCAGTTAAGGTGAAGGCCCCAGGTTTGGTTCCCCACACACGCACACACACATCTTCCAGGGCTGTAGCTCAGCAGCACGCCCCTGCCTGGCAAGCAGGAGATCCTGAGTTCAACATCCAGTTTGAAAAAAAAAAACAGTCTTCACATGTGCTGTAAGCCTAGCACTTGGGAAGCTGAGGGAGGAAGATCAAAATTCTGAAGCCAGCCTGGACGGTCTCAAAATGAGAAGGGCCGGGCTGTCCCCAGTGACAGCACTTGCCTAGCGTGCACAAGGTCCTCCTGGGCTCTATCCCCAGGACTACAAAGCACCCATGCGAGGCGGCAACACGCACCATGACAGTGCTCGTTAGTGGCAACCGCGGCACTCCGGGTCCTGCAGTTCTGAGTCCTGAGTCCTGCTCAGCAGCCCCAGAGGCGTCCCCCTCCCCCGCGCCCATCGCCTCTCTGATCCCTTCTCCCTGGCTCCCGACCTCTGCATTTGCCTCCCCTTCCCGGGAGCGCCTCATTGGCAGGTGGCCTGTTGACTGGCGTCACGGTCGCCTGGGTGTAACTTTTGCCTTCTCATGGCCGAATAACAGCCGTGGAAAAAGCACATGGCTGCTCTCCCTCCTGCCGCAGCCCGGGAATTGCTGCCTCGCTTCCAAGGAAAAGTGGGGCTCTGACCCTGCGTTCCCTCTCAGGCACACATGCCTAGGCGGACAGTCACTGAGCCACAACGCAGGTCTGTGAGCCGCCGCGGGGGACCTGCCACGCTGCCTCCCGCCCTGCGGAGCTGCCTCACGTGCACCCACAGCGCTCGAGGGTCTCACCTCCCCACGTCCTTCCTAATATGTCCCGAGCCATTTTATTTTTTTAATTTTGAAGGGCCAACCAAATAGCTCAGCAGATTAAAGCACCTGCAAACAGGCTCAGGGGCTGAGGGTTCCATCCCCAGGTCTGCCATGCTGGTCCTGTCCCCCAGGGCGCTGCTGAGACAGCAATTGAGGCTGGCCATGGTGGCGCGTGCCTGTAATCCCAGCTCTTGGGAGACTGTAAACAGGCAAATCACTATGAGTCTGATCTAGTAGTGAGACCCTGAACACCCTGTAGACCCTTCCCTAAAATACAAAAAAAAAAAAATTTGAGTCAGGGTCTCACTAAGGGGCTAAGTTTAAGTTGTGCAGGCTGGGTTTGAACTTGGCATCCTCCTGCCTTATCCTGCCGTGCTGTGGGTATAGGTGATGGTAGCTGTCCTTTGGTAAGACAGAGGGAGGTGGCTTTGAAGGCTTTCTCCCTTTCCTGTGTTACTCTTCTTCTACCCTAGGTACCAGGCACAACTGTCGAGACCCACATCTTCACGGCATGCAGGAGCAGCCAGGGAAATAGATGAAGGGACAGCAGGGAGGAGGCTGTGGAGATGAGGCTGGGGCTGGGGGACCGGGAGCAGCCTCAGCAGTTGCCCAGACTGCTTCACATTCAAGAGCCTCCTGCCTCAGCCTCCTAAGTAGCTAGGATTACAAGTGTATGCCACCATCCCTCGCCTGGGAGAGACATTTGTTTAAAAGTTGTTTTCACAGCAGTGATTAGGAAAATAATAATTTATCTCCCCTACCAAGTACCAAACACACACAGGCACACAACACAAGCTTCACAAAAGAATATCAAAATAGTTAATGACATTGGGCTGGGGATACAACTCAGTGGCACAGGGCCTGCACGGCAAGCATGAGGTTCTGAGTTCGATTCCCATACCAAACAAAAAATATTTATGACATTCTCTCTCCTGTGTCATTAAAAAAAAAAAAAATGATTTCATGACCTGTGACTACCTTGGGCAGCTCGACAAACCGTGCAGTGGAAGAATAAGCCCAGGGAGTCTGGACCTGGTTTATATTCACAAATACCGGACATGACTTTAAAGTGTAGTCACCAGGCGTGGTGGCACACACCTGTCATCCCTGCACTTGGGAGGCTGAGGCAGGGGGACTGCTGTGAGTTCGAGGCCAGCCTACGCTGGGGAGTGAGACCCTTTCTCCAAACAAACAAAGGACTTCAAGAACACAAAAGCAAACATTAACAAGGGCCAGGTCTGGGTGGCTTTGGGAAATCACACCGTCCCGGGGAGGGGCTGGACCCAGCTCTGGGAGAGGCAGAGGCCGCAGGGCCCAGCTTTGTAGCTGGGAACAGAAGTGGCTGAGGGCCCTGCAGGGAGGGAGGCAGTGTGCCCAGCCAGGGAGCGGCCACGGTCCCTGTGGGCACCACTACCTCCTCCTCCCCGGGGACAGCCGCCAAGTGACTCTACCATTCTCTAGGGCCGGATGACAGGGGCCTGGCCTTCTAGAGCTCTCTGGAAGTCAGGACTGCTGAGGTCTTTTATTTCTGGCCCTTACCAGGTAGGAGAGCTGTCGTGATTTCAAATAAATACAGAAAAAGTATTTAACTCCCCCCCTCCTGAGGACTTCCGAAGGAAGGTAATGGTTTAATGTTTACTTTTCAAAATTATAAACCAGGTGTGGTGGCACACACCTGTCATCTCACCACTTGGGAAGCTGAGGCAGGAAGATCACTGTGAGTTTGAGACCAGCCTGGGCTACAAAGTGAGCTCAAGGCCAGCCTGAACTACATGGTGAGAACTGTCTCAAAAAGACAAAAAAATTAAAAAATCTAAATTTTGGGTAAAATACAGGACCTAAAGTTGACTGG
>NW_004524652.1:6323431-6325228 GCF_000260255.1 Octodon degus
ATTTATTTATTTATTTATTTGGTACAGGGCCTAGCTACGCAGCTCAGACTCCTAATGACCCTCCTGTCTCAGCCTGCCCAGCTCTGGGATGACAGGTGTACACCACCACATCCAGTGTGGCGGCTGCTATCACCTCTACCTGGTCCCCTCCCATGAGATTAACCTGCAAAGTGTCACGCCGCGGGATGCCCAAGCAGCCAGAACTCTGGCCCGCAAGCCTGGCCCTTTCCCAGGCTGACCGCAGGCTGGAGCACAAGCCCTGTCCTCAGCGCCTGCTTGCTGCGTGTTACTAAGCGTTGGCATCTCATCTCGGGCATGGAGCTGGGCCTGCCAGAGGGGACCGTGCTGAGTCACCCACAGGAAGGACGACGGGAGCGCCTCCTCCATTTCTCTTCAGGGGGTTCGTTCCTTCCCAAGCCTGGAGGAAGCTGGCCACTCACTCAGCTGAGTCACAGCCACCTGAGATGACGGTGACAATCCTCCCATTGTTGCAGCTCCAAGGCGCTGACAGCCCGGATCAGTCAGCCTGCATTCTGCATACCAGGCCCAGTGCCAGGCTGAGGGTCACGGCAGAGGAGGTGGAAGATGAGAACCAAGACACGGAGGCTTGGGAGAGGGGCATGGCGGTCTGAACAGGTGACATGAGCCAACACCCAAGGGTGAGAGGGCACAGCCTTGTGTTTCTGGGGACAGAGTGTCACAAGTAGGATGGTTCTTCACAGAGTGGGGCCGGGTGTCCTAGGCCGTACCAGTAACTGGAGCACTGGGGAGGCCGAGGCAGGAGGATCACTGAGTTTGAGATCAGTCTCTGTAGAAATGCGGGTTGAAGTGTGGCTTAGAGAGAACTAGGCCCTGGGCCCCAGACGCACTGGCAATGCAGAACAAAGAAGAAGTCATGGAGTTACGGTGTGGCCTGGTCACCCTGCTCCTGCACAGGTCGCCAAAGAACTGGAAAGTTCTGTCCGCACGGAGCCCTGCGCAGTGTTCATATCAGCGTTACTCATTGGGAGCAAAGGTGAGGACGCAGGCCCAGGGCAGGGAGGCTGCACCTGCACCACAGGGACAAACCTTGAAATGCAAATAAGGCTCTGGGCACTGCCGGCCGCCGAGGTCGCCGGAGGTCACCGCTGCCATAGGATTCTTTTTTTCCACTTTGGGGCGGAACCCAGGGCCTCCCAGGGCTATCCCTGAGCCAGTTGCAGTCAGTCCTTCGGATCTTAAAGCCCCCCAATGGCCAGCGGGGCTCAAACTTGTGACCCTCCACCTCAGCCTCTGAGGAGTTGGGCCCGCACCCAGCTTGTAGGATTTGTTTTCTAGGATATGGTCAGAATAGGCAAATCTGAGAGATGCAAGCACATGTGGGGCGAGAGAGAACTGCTTAGGGGGTGGTAAAAAGCTTCGAAAGCTAGAGTCCTGCACTGGTACTCTTAGGTTCTTCCACAGTGCAGTAAAGAGATAGGAAAGATGAAAGGAGCCTTTGTCAACTCCAGAGACCCGGAGAGGCTCGCGGGCAGGCGGGCGGATCCTTGGGGAGCAGGAGGAGGTGGTCACTGGGCAGGTGACTGTTGTTCTAAGGGCTTCAGCCATGTTGGATGACCACCATGAGAATTCAGTAATTCATGCAAGGGCCAGAGCCTGTCAGCGCCACACCGTGAAAGTGCTTAATCTCGATGTTTTGTTTTGGTGGAACTGGGGGTTAAACTCAGGCCCTTGGGCCGGGGAGATGGCTCAGTAGGATAAGCGCTTGACTGGCAAATACAAGGATCTGAGTTCAATCCCCGGTTCCGCAAAAAAAAA
>NW_004524652.1:6325589-6334925 GCF_000260255.1 Octodon degus
TTTTTATATATTTTTGAGACAGAGTCTTGCTAAAAAAAAAAAAAAAAAAAAAAAAGGGTAGTTATAATATGTAATTTTTTTAAATTGTGAGTTTTTGAGATAGGCTCTCACTATATGTAGCCCAGGCTTGCCTTGAACTCAAGGTGATCCTCCTGCCTCAACCTCCCAAGTGCTGGGATTACGGGCCGACATAGGGCACAAACCCGGAATCCAGCACCATGGGGCTGAGGCAGGAGGCTGGAGATTGCAGCCCATCTAGCGTGTCTTAGTGAGACTGTGTGTGCCAATTTTTAAAGAAAAGGCTGGGGGTGCAGCTGTGTGGAGGAGGCCTCGGGTTCCATCACCACCGGGGGTGGGGAAAGAAGGGGAGAGGGAAGGAGGGAGGGAAGGAGGGAGGACAGGCGGGCAGGCAGAGAGTATTTGAATAGGAAGGCGAGGGCTGAGGGAGGTGGGTCCTGCCAAGGCCCCTCCCATGCAACAGGAAGGAGCTGGCCACACGCTGGCTACCTCCAGCCACCTCCAGCCAGGAGGGGACAGAAAGGAGGCAGGGTGGAGTAGGGCAGGGAGGTGACAGCTTCAGACCTCAGGGACCAACCACAGGGCCTCCTGGAGGCATCTACCCCCACAGGCCTAGGAGAAACAAGGGCAGGGATTTTCGAAAAGGATTTTATTTATTTTTTTGGCTGACTCAGGCTGCCTTAAGGGCGGGTCTGGTGCGGCTTGTGGAGCTGGGGGTGAAACCGTGGTCCCCTGCGCCTGACTCAGTTTGCCCAAGCAGGTGCTTTATAAACGCCTGAGCTAAAGAGCTAACGTGCAAGTCCCCAAAGGCTGCAGTTGGCCAGGCTGCCCGGGGCACAGGACCCCACTCACTCCCACTGACCCAGCTCCCACTGTCCTGCTCAGCCGCGGGACTCGGACCCGCGCACTTCTAGGCCACAGCCTGGAGAAAGACAAGCTTTGTGGAGTGGAAGTCTGGCTGGAAGCCACGGAAGTGTCCTTCCTGAACAGGAAGTTGGCTGGTTCTCCTGGCTGTACCCCTTGCAGCCCCTCCACCTCCAGGCAGCCTCCCTGATTTCTCACAGGGCCAGCAGGGCTCCCCAGCCTCGTTTTGTGGCCTGTCTGGGCTGCCACACTGCTTGCTCTTCAGACCTACTTACTAGAAGCTTCTTTCTTCCCCAGGGTGGGGTAGAGTAAAGGCTAACCTTGAACTGAGAGATGCTCCTGCCTCAGCTTCCCAAGCGTGGGATCACAGGTGTGTGGCACCAGGTTCTGGAAGCTTCTTAAAGGCAGGGTGGAGGCCCGCATCTATAGGTGTCTGCCACATGGTAGCAGGCCCTCTAGCTCTGACCCTTGTACAATTCTCTCCTCTTTCCTCGGCCCATGGGACGGCTTCTCTGTGCCACCCCAATGCTACCTCAGCTGTGAGCCCAAAGGGAGCCTGTGGAACCCTCCCATGAGGGTGCCCCCGAGGGCCAACCGCTGGGTGCATGCGCCCAACCCCAAGAATCCTGGCATCTGTCAATCCCAGCACTCAGGAGGGAGGCTGGAGGATTGCCATGTGGATCTCAAAAAACCAAAAGGTAAAAGGAAAAATAATTCTGGGGTCTGACCTGGCTCTTGCCTTCCCTCGGGCCCATGGTTCTCCTGACGGGCTGGCTTCCCACCTTGGGGTACCTCACCCGACGCCTCACCCTCAGGCTGAGCCTCAGGGCCCACAGCCCTTCCTCCACACGGCCCCTGTGGACAGGATCCAGCGGGGCTTTATTTTATTTTCTCCTTCTTATTCCCCCTTTTCCTTCTTCTCCCCCTTCCCTATTTTCTTTTTTCTCTTTTTTTCTTTCTTTCTTTCTTTCTTTCTTTCTTTCTTTCTTTCTTTCTTTTTCTTTCTTTCTTTCCTTCTTTCTTTCTAGACAGGATCTCACTATGTGGTTCAGGCTAGACTTGAGCTATGTAGCTCAGGCCAACCTCAAAGTCACAGAGATCCTTCTGTGAGCCTCCTGAGTGCTGGGATGACAGGTATGTGCTACTGTTTTGTAGAATTTAGGCTCTGTGTGTGTGTGTGTGTGTGTGTGTGTGTGTGTGTGTATTTAGTACAGGGTCTCACTACACAGGTCGGAATCCTAGTGATCCTTTTGTTTTCAGCCTCCCAAACTGTGGGATTACAGGCGCGGACCGCCACGCCCACTCTCAATCTCAGTCTCATCGCGTCCCAGGGGGCAGGGCCAGCACAGCTTGCTGGGGATCGAACCCTGGTGCCTATAGACTTTATATTTTAGAAAAACTTTTAAACTTATAGGAAAATTATGAAGATACTATGGCAAATTCCTTATCCCACGTATACAGATCCTCTATTTTATTTTATTTTTTAAGTATTGGAAATAAAAAAATAAAAAAGTATTGGGAATCCAGCCCAGGGCCTGGCGTGTGCTAGGCCAGGTTTCGCAGTGGCGTTCCAGTCCCAGCCCCTAGTTCTCGTTTTTAACACCTATTAGTGTGATGCCTTGGCCTCACTTGATGAGCCAGTGCTGATACACTGGCAGAAACTGAAGCTTAGAATTTGCTCAGACTTTCTTAGGGTCCCCTAATGTACTTTTTCTTTTTTGGTACCAGGACTTGAACTCAGGACCTCGCCAGGCAGGCGTTGTGCCACTGTGCTGGATCCCCAGCCCTCCCCTCGGGTACTTGGTGTACACTAGTGACTGAACGCACACACACCTGCACAGTACTAGGGCTGGACCCAGGGCCTACTGAGCTGGATTGTGCTGAGTGATTAAGCTGCCCACACTGGCCTCAACTTGCAGTTCTCCTGCCTCAGCCTCCTAGAGCACTTGGATTATAGCGTGTCCCCATGGATTGGCTCTGAGGGGGAGCCCTGATCCCTCAGAGCTGCATGGGGCCCTCCGTCCCGTGGCTCCTTCCACTTCCCTCGCTGCCTCTCTTTGCCGGCTGCTGCTCCTGGGTCTGCTCTGATGCTTCTCACAGCCGGGTGGGGGCTCGGGGGAGCCAGGTACCCCTGCCCGCCTGCCCTGTGTCCAGTCCAAGGCATGGGACTGCAGGGTGATCTTCCACTTTTTTTTTTTTTTTTTTTTTTTGGTCGTTTGAGACAGGGTCTTGCCACGCGGCCCAGGCTGCCTCCACGGTGATCCTCCTGCCTCCGCCTCTGGAGCTCTGTGCTCACCACTGTGTGGGGAGCCCTTCCATGCACACTGCCCTGCAGTGGCCCCGCACAGTCAGCTCTTCCCATCTCTGGGAGCCCAGGGGAAAACCTGACCCCGAGACCGGTCACCAGGGCCGATTTCTTTCTTCCTTCTTTTACCCTGGGAACTGGACCCAGGGCGCCTGCACTGAGCCACATGCCTCCTCTTTTATTTTTGAGACAGGATCCCACCAAGTTGCCCAGGGTGGACTCATACTTGTAGCTGTCCTGCTTCAGCCTCCTGAGCACTGGGATTACAGGCATGCACCACTATGTTAGACTACCAAAGCCACCTTGTTCCCAAGGACACCTTCTCCTGTCCCAGGAAGAACTCAGACTCTAGGGCAGTGGCCCTGCAGAGAGAGCGGCCGAGGCCAGGTGCCCGGATGTGCAGAGGCCTTGGAGACCTGAGGTGGTGGCACTCCTGCCTGGAAACTCCACAGCACAGACTTCCTGCAAGGGATGCAGGGACACCAAGGTGGCTGACAGCCACACTTACACGCAGACTATGGGGAACATCAGTGACCCACTGTCAAGACATTAGTTACCCCACAGGGCAAGAGAGGAGCCTGTCTTTCTGCTGCTTGAATCTGGAGAGAGGGAGCAGGGAGAGACGCTGATCCGAGTGGCCCCGGCCAGCACGCTGCCCACGGCCGCCGGGCCCCAGCCCTCAGGCCCAGCCTTCTGAGCCAACTTGCTCTGCCGGGCCTCAGAATTCCACTGATGATTTGCAGGGCAGTGACCTCGAGAAACAGCCACCCTTCCGGGCATGGCTCGGAGGTGACCCCAGAGCTTCACATGATGAAATTTAACCTCTGCTGTGAGGGACGTAAGGGTGGCAACCTCACTAGCATCGTGATGCACGCTGTGGTCTCAGCCCCTGGAGCCTGAGGCAGGAGGAGCGCCCCAAGACCCAGGCTGGCCTGAAACACGTAGCGAGATGCTCAGAACAGCAACCAGGACAACAAAGAAAGTGGTGGGGATAGGAGGTGGCAACTTAATCAGATCAGACTGCTAGGGTGGAGACCCTGGGGACAATGGGTCCTCAGGATTACACACAGGGGCCGAAACAACACATGTGTGCCCGCCTCCCGCCCACTCGACACCCTGTGCCACCTTGGGAGCTGCCCCAGAAATCTAGTGGCCACAGAAGATGGACAGACTGGCCACAGGGGACAGACCTCAAGCCTGACTCGGCAACCTAATGACTTAGGAGACCCTGACTCAAAATTAAAAACTTAAAAAAAGGACTGGGGATGTAGCTCAGTGCAGAAACCCTCGTTCAGTCCTCAGTATTGGAAAACAAGGTGACATGACCAAACTGGACAAGAAAACAGGACTCGGGGCCGGGGACGTGGCTCAGGAGAATAAGCGCTTCCCTGGTAAGCGCAAGGGCCTGAGTTCAATCCCTGGTTCCAGAGAAAGAAAGAAAGAAAGAAAGAAAGAAAGAAAGAAAGAAAGAAAGAAAGACAGGACTCGTGGGAATGGTTTTAACCCCAAGTGCATGCAAGTGCTGCTTTGACAGGAGTGGATTGGTGTAAGGATCAGTGAAATAGCAGAAGATTTTTTTTTTTTTTTTTTTTGCGGAACCGGGGATTGAACTCAGGCCCTTGCGCTTGCCAGGGAAGCGCTTGTTCCTCTGAGCCATCTCCCCGGAACCAAGATAGCAGAAGAAATCACTGCAAAACCCAGAGACCAAAAGAAACCACCAAGGACAGGGAATTTCCCATTTTTTGGAAATTTCAGATCCAGGGACAAGAGAGAAGATCAGGAGACTGAGGCCGAAGGATCCGTGGGAGTTGTATCCCTGGTCTACATAGTGAGTTCAAGGCCTGTCTTTAAAAACACAAACAAAAACCCCAGAGGAACCAGCTGAGTCATCTAGGTCTGACGAAGGACATCGTGCTGATCTGATGAGGCCTGAAATGCATGAACGAGCGGGCTTGGGAGGCGGGGCGGCTGCCTGTGCTGGTTGCCTGTGCTGCCCAGCCTCACGCCGCTCAGCCCCCCTCCTGCTCCCCTGGGGTTTACATAGGAGGGCAAAAGTTCAGCAGAGACTGGGCAGCCGCTCCCTGCTCTGTCTGCGGGGCTGAGGCTCCAACCCCAGGCTGGTGCATGCAGGTCGGGCCGCAGCAGCAGCAGCAGCCCCAGTCCACCAGCTCTCCTGGGTCCAAAAGCAATTCCAGTTCAGAAAACTAGCCTGGTGTGGTGGCCTCACGTAGCCCACAGGAGGCTGAGGCAGGAGGATCCCAAGTCTGAGATGAGACCAGGTGACTTACCAAGACTCTATGTACAGCGGCCAGGGTTCGAGCCCTAGCGTGCTGTGCTGGCCCTGCCTCCGGGGGTGTGCTGAGATGGCGATTGAGACTGGGTGTGGTGGCACGCCAGCATTTGGGAAGCTGAAAACAGGAGGATCACTATGAGTCTGAGAGAGTAGTGAGACCCGGTAGAACCTGTACTAAATACATAAATAAAGACTCTGGAAGACTAGGGACGCAGCTCAGCGGCTGAGCAATTGCCTGGTAACGTGTAAGGACCTGGGTTCAACCCTATGTGCCAAAAAAAGGAAGAATTGTCCCCACACCAGTACCAGAGGGGACATCTCTTCTTGAACCCACGCCTCGTGGGTGACTCCCACTCCTGTCACCGTTGTCTATACAGCAGGCGCTTAGGTTCCCTGACCCCAGAGCCCACAGGGCATTGGCAGGACTGGCCCAGAGCCCCGGTGGGAAAGGGTTCAGACCGCCTCCCAACACGGGGGTCAGACGGAGACTGAGCTCAAAGCCAACCTGAACTGCAGCGTGAGACCCTGTTTCAAAAAGAGAAAAACAAAAGACAGACAGACAGGAGATCAAGGAGGGGAGTGTCTGTCACACACACACACACACACGCACGCACACAGCGCAGCCTGGCTTCCCTGCGTCCTCAGTAGCTGGGCCTATGGCTACGTGGCTTTACCAAGCCAGAGTCTTCAGAAAATGTGACTGGGGCTGAGTCTAAAGTTCTCTATTCTTCCTGCCCTTCTCATCAGAAACTCCTCCTGCTACTGTAATTAAAGCATTCCCTGCAATGGAGTGTCGGACGGCTGTCACCCCAGCACTCGGGGAAGCCCAGGCAGGAGAATCACAAGGTCATGTCCAGCCTCGGCAGGTTAGCAAGACTCTGTCTCAAAATTATAAAATAAATAGGATCAGGTGTGGTGGCACATGCCTGTAATCCAGCACTCGGGAGGCAGAGGCAGGAAGCTAGCCATGAGTTTGATCTTAGTTGTTTTTTTTTTGGTGGAACCAGGGATTGAACTCAGGCCCTTGTGCTTGCCAGGGAGGCACTTATTCCACTGAGCCATCTCCCTGGCCCCCCCCTTTTTTTAACAGATTTTTGTTTTATTTATTGATTGATTGTGTGTGTGACCAGCTCAGCCTACCAGGGGGCGGGGCTGGCTGGCATGTGGTGCTGGGGGATTGAACCACGGTCCCTGTGCTTTCGCTTAGCTTGTTCTAAGTAGGTGCTTTAGAGCACTGAGCCATCTCACCAGCCCCGTAGCCATGAGTCTGAGGCCGGCCTGGGCTACATAGTTACATAGCGAGATCCGGTCTCAGAACGATGCACACACATACGTAGATGGCTGGAGATGTGGCTCTGTGCAAGGGCCCTGGGTTCAACCCCCAGTACTAAAAAGAAGTTCACATGACCTGGTATTACTATACCCTCTGAAATTCTCCTGGTTATACTACTTGTTTCCTTGGTGATCTTGGTCTCTTTGGTGGCACATACATTCCGGGACAAAGGCCTTATCTGTTTTGTGCACTGCTATATTCTTGCTATACAGAACCATGCCCAGTAGGTGCTCAATAAAATTTTATGAATTTTGATAAAGAAATGAGAGGACACGGATGGGAGGTGTAAGGTTAGGTGTAGGGGCCATATCAGGGGGAAGGAGGAGCAGTTTGGGGTTGATCGGATAAGACAGCGCCCCTTGAAGAAGGCGAGCGAGCCAAGGGCTAGGTGGGTTCACACGTCAGAGCCAGGGGGCGCAGGCAGCGACAGTGGCAGCCGCGGAGGAGGCGCGAGGTGACGAGGAGCAGCGGCAGGTGTCCAGAGCGCACCGCACCCTCACACAGCGATGACGCTTCACAGCCGGCGGGAGGATCCGGATTTAGTGCCCGAATTAGCACCTTCTGCTGAGAAGCATCTTTGCTGGGAAAAAAGGCGTGGAATTGAAAGGGAAAAGGGGAAAAAAGAGCCCACGCAGACCTGTCTCAGCACCAGCCGCGGGCACCGCGCGTGTGAGGAGCTGCTCGTGGTTTCCGTGCAGCTGCAGGTCCCTGTTGTCACAGTGTCCTGAGGGTCTGTCGACTGTTTCTTATTTTACCCCAGGACTTTGAGAGTTTTTGGTTATGTACTCAACCACTAAGTTCCACCCTAGCCTGTTTTATATCTTTTGAAAATTAAAAAGTAGCTCTGCAGCACTGAGGAGGCTGAGGCAGGAGGACTGCTGCGCGTTCGAGGCCAGCCGGGGCTACACAGCGAGGCCCTGTCTCAAAGAAAAAAAAACTGTAGAATGAGTAACACAAAAGCTCTTCGCCGGGGCCACCTCTGGGAGTCAGGATCTGTAGACTCTGCTCCTGATTTAATTTTTGTCGCTACTGTTTGGATAGGACTTTTGCAGCACTAGGGACCCGCTGGTGGCCCTGCCCTTGCGAGGCAGGTGCCCTCCCTCGGCTGCTGCCCCGGGACGGGACGGTGTTGAAGTGCTAATGTGAGTATTCTGTTGTGAACTATTTCTGACTCGCGAAAAGGGATAGACAGTAACCCATCACCAAGTTAAGAAACGAAAGATGCAAATTACTTTTACAACTAAAAAAAAAAAAAATCTACAAAGTTTCTTTTTTTAAAAATATCACCTGAGGGAGTTTCAGTTTCTGGTTTCTCCCTAGAAAGCCTGAAACCCTTATGCCCGGAAGCCTGGTCTCGAGAAACCACTTCAAGTGTGTTCTAACTACTGCCTGCATGGGAGGGTTTGTCGGTGTTTGTACCTGGAATTGAACTCAGGACCTAAAGCCTGCCAGGCTGGCCCCGAGCCTTCCGCTGCCTCGGGCGCCGCCACGCGTGCGCTGCGCTCCTTACATATGTGTGTCCTTCTGAGACAGGGTTTCCCTGTGCAGTTCACGCTGGCCTTGAACTCACTGCGTAGCCCAGGCTGGCCTCTAAGTCTTGGGGATCCTCCTGCTTCAGCCTCCAGAGTGCTAGAATTACAGGCATGTCCCACCGCGCCGCACCTGCAGGGCCACTTTCTAATGGCCATTTTGGTGAGCAAAACAAAGTCCTGGGATCTCCAAACAGTTGGGGTCCTTGCCAGGGTGACCTGAGAAACTACTCTTTTTGGTTTATTTTGAGACAGGGTCTCCCTGTGCAGTCCAGGCTGGCCTTGAGCTTGCCATGTTGCTGAGGGTGCCTTTGAAATCGTGGTGATCCTCCTGCCTCAGCCTCCTGAGTGCTGGATTACAGGAGAAACTGCTCTTAAGGGACACAAAAGTTAACCTTATAGAGGCCGGGGAGATGGCTCAGTGGTATAAGCGCTATCTATCCCTGGCAAGTGCAAGGGCCTAAATTCATCTTTTATTTATTTATTTATTTGTTTGTTTGTTTATTTATTTATTTTTGTGGAACTGGGGATTGAACTCAGACCCTTGAGCTTGTCAGGGAAGCACTTATTCTACTGAGCCATCTCCCCAGCTCCAAGGCCTTGAATTCAATCCCCGGTTCTGAAAAAAAAAAAAGTTAATCTTGTAGCTGTCCCCCTGTGGAATGTGATATCGCCAAGACTGAAAATAGCTTTCTTCTTTTTTACTTGAAATAATGGTGTGAAGTAGATGTGAGAGCTACAGGAAATAAGTTTCCAGGCTCCTTCTTTCTTTAGTTATTAGTGAGAAAATAAATGGTCCAGCTATGTGTGGTGGTGCACTTGTGAGGCTGAGACAGGATGATTGTTGCAAGTTCGAGACCAGCCTGGGCAAAGTGAGCACAAGGCAGCCTGAGCTGGATAGTGATGGGGGAGAGAGAGGAGAGGGGGAAGGGGGAAGGAGGGGGAGGGGTGGAACCTCTGGGTGGAGGGAGTAATCTAACAGGAAGACCCGCAA
>NW_004524652.1:6335025-6344180 GCF_000260255.1 Octodon degus
GGGGGAAGGAGGGGAGGGGGAGGGGGAGAGAGAGAAATGTAAATGTTCAGGGACACAGAATGGCATTTAGGGCAAATCCAGGAGGGCTGGGGCCATAGCCTGGTGGAGGAGGAGTCTCGAGTGGGCAGAGCCCCAGGCTCTCCCTCCCCCCCAGTGCACCCCACCAAAAAGCGAGATGCAAAGAAAATCAGGTCATGAAAAAGCTGAACTGCTCTGTTTCATGGCATATTATTTTTTTAAAAAAATTATTATTCAGTGTATAAATTTAAGTTAAAGGGAGTTTATTTTTGCTTTTTTTAAATTTATTTTTGTCAGTGTCTCGCTGGGCAGTTCAGCCTGCCCTTGAGTTCATTATGTAGCCCAGGCTGGCCTAGACCTCACGGCGCGTCTCCTGCCTCAGCTTCCCAAGGGCTGGGATGACAGGCGTGCGCCACCACGTCCAGGGGATGGTGGTGTAGCTGTACAACAGTGCCAACGTCAGGACTGCCACTGAACTGTACACTTAACAGTGATTAAAATGACGGCTAATAAGTTTTAAGTGTACTTTATCACAGTCGTGATAATTAGTTCAACTATTTTGGAAGGCAATCTGGAGATTTAAAATAAAGCTGGAAGCATAAATACCTTACGGTCTCATCAACAAAAAAAGGAATTAGTAATTATTCATGCTCAATGGAATGTGAATGTGACAACTGTGTGCCCTCACCTGGCCACATGCATCTACCAGTACACACAGAGGTACAAAAGTGCAGTCAGGTGTGGTGCTGTGTGCAGTATGAGTCTGGGAGGCTGAGGCAGGAAGATCACAAGTCGGAAACCAGCCTAGATGACTTAGTTACTTAGAGAAGCTGTCTTAAAATAAAAAAGAGGGCTGGAGGGTAGCTCAGTGTGAAGGCCCTGGATTCACTCTCCAGTACTGCAAAACAAGGAAATAAGCACATCTATGTCCAACTACATGGGTATGAAAAACGTGTTCTGATCCATGTATGCCAGCAAGCCTGTCATCTCAGACACCGCAGTGCCTGCGGTGACGCATGCCTGCAATCCCAGCACTCGGGAGGCAGAGGCAGGAGGATCACTATGAGTTGGAGACCAGCCTGCGCTACACAGCGTGTTCAAAGCCAGCCTGGCAGGGGCCGGGGAGATGGCTCAGTAGGATAAGCGCATGACTGGCAAACGCAAGGATCTGAGTTCAATCCCCGGTTCTGCAAAAACAAAACAAAACAAAAAAAAACCAAAGCCAGCCTGGCCTACATAGTGAGACAAACAAAACAAAACCCACCATTGATAAAAACCAGCAAGTGGCAGAGCGTGTGTGTGTTCCTGCGCTTACAAACCCAGAGGGTGGGCTCGTAGGAGGTAACTTGATAAAACAGGGCAGCAGGCACCCCTGGGCGGGGGGAGGAGATGGGGCGAGCTCTCCCGTGCGCCATGGTGTCCACTCCCTAACCTGTGGAGGACACGGCCAAGGTGGTCTCTCTTTTGTGTGCCTGAAACAGTTCACTCTACCAAAGGGACGGAAATAAGAAACTCAGGAAAGAAAAAAGAAATCCCCAACGTGTGAAATCCAAACCAAAATCGCCCACCTCCGCACATCCTCTTCCCTGCTTAATTCTGGGTGAGTAGCGAGGAGGTCCTCTCAGGCATGTGCATGACAGTTCAGAGGTGACTGGTGACCTCAGCGGTGAGGTCAGGCAGGGAGAGGCTGCTCACCTGCTGCGACCCCGCCCAGGAGCCCGGGCCTGTGGACGCTTCCAGCTCCTCAGCTGGGGACAAGGGTCAATGATTCTACCTGTCCCTGACAGGAAGAATTCTAACCTGAGGCCAGAGGATCTGAGGGTTCTGTTACACGAAGGTTAGGTCTGTCTTCCAAATGTTCTTTCTGAGCAGCTCCTGATAGGGCGGAGCAGGAAAGCCCCCTGCTCCTGGAGCAACAATGTCCCCACTGAGTGCCAAGTCTCCCTTGGCACACACACACTGTCCTGGATTCATCAGCGAGTGTTCCTGTGACCCACAAACATGACAGCAGACGGAGGTGCAGCGAGGAAGACAGTGTGTCTCTGAGAGAAGCGGCTACCAGCCCGGCCAGGCATTTCCTGGTAAGTCTAACACCCGCACAGAGGAGATTGTCACTGATTTTCTTTTCTTCTCCTAGCAACTTTAGGTAAGGGTAAGTTTTCTGAGCAGCAGAAAACAAGATTTCTGCAGTTTGCTCTGTTTGACAAAGGAAGTGGCATGTGAGTTGAATAAGGTAGTGGCAGAAAAGAGGTCTGAGAAGACTCAGGCAAGGATCCCCGAGGCTGGGGTGTGGACCTGTATAAAGTTCCCTGGGGGGACAGGCGCGTCGCAGTGTCTGTTCTTGGCCATTTCACTGCCTTCCGTTGAACCCTCCGAGCCCTGACCTTCTCTTCTAGAGGACTGTAAATAACTTCTGGAGCTCCTCACTGTGCCGCACAGATCCGAATTTCCTAGAGACGCAACTTCAGTTCTCAGGCTAACAGACTGTTTTTTTCCTGCAGAGAAAACCACTATTACCCGGAGTGTAATAAACACAGCTGCTTTCATCCCCTTCCCTATGTATCGTGACCTCTTCTCCTCAAGGTCATCTTTCTCGACCAAATAGGATACATTAAAAGGAAGAGAAGCCAGGCACGGCAGTGCATGCGTGCAATTCTAGCACGCAGGAGGCTGAGGCAGGAGGACTGGTGTGAACTGGAGGCCAGCCTGGGCTGCAAAGTGACACCCTGGCTCCAAAAAAAAAAAGGGGGGGGGAGGGAGAAAGTGAAGAGTACCTCTTTGGAACTAAAGGAAACTTTTCTTGCTTACAGATAGTATGACTTTCCTTTTATCATAAATTTCCTTTTTCTCCAATTGTACGTCCTCAGTCCAAGGAGCTAGACGGACACAGGGCCAGCAGAGCCCAGCCGTACAGATGGGCAGACGCATCTCAGGGCTTATGTTCTGTGGATGGAGTCGGGACACGTCGCCTGGACACACAAAGCCCGTCAGTCAGTCGATGAGCACGCACTGAATGCCCTGACTGTGTTCAGAGCTGAGTTATGCAACGACATCAGCGTGTGGTAACGCCAGCACGGTGGATCCTGTGCCAGGAAGGCCAGGAGCCAGAAGACCTGCCAATTATTTATTTGAGGAGAAAAATACTTCCTCCTGCAGGGCCTCAGTTTCCCCTTGTGTAAAATGAGGGGGCCGCGGTGGTTGGCCTCAGCCTTTGCTTTCTTCCAAGAACACAGCAGCCTATCCAAAGCATGATGACTCCCCAGCCTCCTGATCTCCGGAGGCTTCTGTGTAGCCAGGGAGACTGGGCGGCTTGCTCTGCACGCACAGCAGGGCTTGCGGGTGTCTGGCCGCTCACCTGCGTCCTGGATGCGGGCTCCAGCCACGCTGGCTTCTACTCTTCCGCAGTTGTACCGAGCTAGTCCTGTCCCAGGGCCTTTGCACATGCTGGACTTGCTGCCTTAAGCTTCCTCCAAGAGCGGTGGCCAGATCTTTCCTTCTCATTCTTCAACCGGCCTCAGGTGCCCTCCCTGGGGGCCTTCTTATCCTGGCTCTCTCTAAAGGAGGTCTTCCTCTTCTTAGTTCATCTATTTCCTTCTTTTTTTTTTTTTTTTTTTTTAGAACTGGGGATTGAACTCGGGCTCTTGTGCTTGCCAGGGAAGCGCTTAATCCACTAAGCCATCTCCCCGGTCCCATCTATTTCCTTCTGAGTTCTCCCATGATAAAACCAATTTTCTCTGTTTCTTGCATTTGTTTGGGTCCCCTGTCTGTTAGCTCCACGCAGGTGGGGATCATTTTGCTTTGTACAGAACCGTTAACCCAATGCCTAGAGCACATTGATTTTTTTAAAAAATAGATTTAGTACAGGGTCTACAGGGTCTCACTACACAGATCCGACTGGCAGGATCCTCCTGTTTTCCGCCTCCCAAGCGCTGGGATTACAGGCACCCGCCACCACGCCTAGTCTCAGGGGCTGTCTCAGCGCGCTCAGGGGTGGGGCTGGCACAGTGAACCTCGGTCCCTGCATTTGCCTAAGCAGGTGCGTTGGTCTGTTGAGCTATCTGGCTGGCCCAAGTCACACTGATTTTAACAAGTATTTCTTAAATGAATGCCCAGGCTAGAACTAAACGCCACTTCGAATTGTGTCCCTATTAAGGCCCCTTCTTTCAGGTTCCCTGGGTGAGGGCTGACACGGCCTGCGGGGACTTCGCATGGCCAGCATTCTTTACACATTAATGATTCTTTCCCTTGCAGAAAAAGGCGTTTGCCTGGGATATAGCTCAGTGGCACAGCGCCTGCCTAGCACGTGAGTTCGAGTCCTAAAACAAGAAAAGGCTCTTGTGACATCATGAAGGACTCTCATGTCGCTGTGATGTCACAGCGGCATTATACGTCACGAGCGAGACCCCAGACCTCTTTCCTAGCCTTCTGAAGCCTCAGACTTCCAGATGCTGCGCCGCACACGCTGGCCACCAGCCTCTGCCGTCCGCTACGTCACGTCCGCCCGCCCCGCCGCTTGAGGATGACGTCACGCCCCGCGGCTGGCGTCACGTGCCCCCCCGTGGGGGGCGGGCTTGAGGGCGGCGCTTCCGGTCGGCGGAGCTAGGCGGCCCGAGCGGCGGCCGCTGCAGCCAGGACGCGGGGATGGCGGGCGCCGCGGGCGAGGCTCGGTTCGCCGGGCTGTCGCTGGTGCAGCTCAACGAGCTGCTGGAGGACGAGGGCCAGCTGACGGAGATGGTGCAGAAGATGGAGGAGGTGAGCGCGGGGCGGCGCCTGTGGGGCCCAGCGGGGTGCGCGCGTTGAGCGGTGGCCCTGGGCGGAGGCGACCGCGGGCTCGAGTGGTGTCGGGGGGACCCGGTGGGCAGTGGGGGCGCTCGGGGCGGTGTTCGGGGCCTGGTGGCCGCCACGGGGGCTCGGGCGAGCGTGGGGAGTCGAGTCGAGGTTCGTGGGGGCTCCGGCAGGAAAAGGTCGCGAGAGCGGCTCGGGAGACCGAGGACCCGCGGTGGGCGTACAGCGGGGAGTCTAGACCTGCTGTGGGGGTGTGGGAGCCCGGGGCTGCGGCGGAAGCGGAGGCGCGGACGTGCGGAGGGAATTGAGGGAAGCGAGATTGGATTGGGGCCGGCGGAACTGGCTGGTCCGAGTGGCGGGGACGATTCGGGGTGGCTGCGGGGGAGGCTGGAGCGAAGCGGTGCGGAGTCCCGGGCGGTCTGAAAGTAGGTTTCGGGGGGTTGAGTGGACGAGCGGGGTGCGGGTCTAGAGCCAGCGAGTTGCCAGATGGCTCGGGAGGCCCGGGATCTGTCGTCGACTCCAGGACGGGCTGTAGGGGGTCTGGCCAGGAGGAGGTGGGGAGGGTCTGTGTGCCTGGGGGTCCCCAGAGCGCTTCTGGAGCGGGCCTTCCCTCTGCTGAGCGAGCGGCCGCAGCGGAGGTCCCCCAAGGCTTGTTCGGCCCGGTCCCGTGGGTGGCAGCGGGGTCCTTTTTTCCATGCTGTGTGCCCTTCTCCCTTCGAGGAAGAAGGGACTCTGTGAGTTCCCATGTGGCTGGCTGGCTTTGCCCCAGTGTCCTTACCCCGCTGCACTCCTGAAGCTTTGGGGGGGGGGAGACAAAATGGGAGTTGGGCGCCCCTGCTAAGCCCACCTCTTAATGACAGTCAAGGGTCAGCCCCCTCCTGGGAAGACACATTCCGGCCCATCTGGTTTTCTTGCCCCACACTTCGCTTGTGGTCGCCTCTCAGGGGTGACTGACTTCTTCTCCCTTGTAGGTTAGCAGTATAAGCTTCCTTCTTTTCGGTTCTCCCGCGCCTGGGGCCTCTCTGGAAGTGCGCCCCTCTGGGTCTCCAGCAGGACGGTGGGCCCAGGCTCCTGCAGCTCTTCCCAGCCCACCTACCACCCCTCTGTCTCTGCATCTTCCACGCCTACAACTCAAGCTGCTGCTACCCCTAAGCCCATGTGGGGGCTCTTGGCTTTCTTTCCCTGGAGGAATTGCTCAGCCCTGAGCCAGCCCCCTTAAAAAGGGAGCTTGTATGGAGGTTGCATATTCAAAATCCCTGGAAAACCCTCAACAGATCATTGTCTGGAGCCACAGAGAGGCCACTGTAGTAAGATGGTATCAGTCTTTCCATTAATACACCCCTTGTATTCACAGGCTTTGTAACTTGGCACATAGCATGTTGCTGCTAGATGCGATTTACCCTATTTATGTTCTCCATGTGGCATTTTTCCATTTTAGAGAATAATAAGTGACAAAATCCATCTTTCTTGACTGAATGAGAGTTTGATGTCTCCAAAGAAAGAAAATCTTTGCTTAGTTTCTCTGCTTTTCCGTTGCTGGGAGACCTTTTGTTGGTTGTCAGCAGGGCATCTTTAGAGCTTAATAATAAAATGATAGGTGTATTTTTCTCTTGTGTAAGTGCCTACAAGTTACTTTGTAATAGGTGGCTGTTGTGTTTCAATAAGAACAGAGTGTGATAGCTTTATTGGTAGCATCTTAATAAAAATAAACTACTTTTTAGTGGAGGAAAGAGCAGCGAATGAGTGTTTTACTCTGGTGACTCCACAGATTCTGTGGGCAGCCTCTCTCGTTTCCTTCGTGTAGAGACTTCTAGGTTATTATAGAGAAAAGTCAATCTAGCAGGACTTTCTTTTTTAAGTAAAAGCAACCTTCACGGGAAGAACCTTACAGAAATATTAAGGGGTTCACTTGATTAGACCCCATATTTAAATTACTCAACAGTAGTTTGTTCTTTTGGGCGTGGTGCTTTTAAAACCAGGAAACTAAAAATGAAATAAAACCAGGAAACGGAACTTGCCAACATACCAACTCACCTGGGCAGGGTCACGCTTGGGAAATCTTGTTGCCCAGGTTGTGTGTGTGTTTCTGAAGGGACGGTAAAAGGACAAACAGCTGAAGTTTGGCCCTAGTGGTTACACCTGCGTGGGAATGGCTTGTGTAGGTTTGGATTGGAGGTGGTTTTAAGATAAATGTATTTTGTGAACGGTTGACTCTTGACCAAGTAGACTTTTATGATAAGGTATTGGAGGTCATTTAGGCTCTGGAACTCTGCCTTGTGGATGGCGCTTTGCCCATCCAGGCAGTCACTTTGTTTGGTGAGCACCACGGTAGGGAGGATAAGAGGATAGTGACGTTTACAGTTGATGGCAGGATCAGGTGAGATGAGGCTGTTAAAGACTTGGCACAGCTGCAGGTACAGCTCACCAGGGAATAATTGCAGCTGGGTGTGGTGGGGCGCTAGGTAATGCCTCGGGCATTCTGAGAGGCTGGCGCAGGAGCAGTGCAAGTTACAGCCTACCCCAGGCAGTTTGAATTAGTGAGACCCTGCCTCACAGTAAAAAATAAAAATGGGCTGGGGATGTAGTGCAGTGTAGAGGGCCTGAGTTCAATCTGCAGTACCACAGAAAGAAGTTACTAATCATAATGACTTGAAGGTTTGTCTTTGAAAGATTACTGACTATCATTAATACCACATCCTGAAAATGAACTAAGGTCTCATCTCACATATTTGAAGTTTTTTTTTTTTTTAAAGTACTGAGTGCCATGCAAGCACTTAAGCCGCTGAGCTATCTCCCTGGCCCTTGAAGTGAATTTTGATTTGCCGTTTAGCCTAGGAAACATTTTACTGTTCTATGGAGACAATGGCTGTGTGTCTCAATAGGTCTGGGGGAAGTCGTCCATGGAAGAGGCTTTCACAGAGCCGAAGCAGGCTTAACTGAAAGCTTTTTTTTTTTTTTTCTTTCAGTTGGCAGAAGGAAGTGTTCTAAATTGTATAGTAAAGCTTCTTCAAGCCTGAGGGGATATTTTGTGGTAGTTGGAAAGTGTGGCTGGGTTTCGAAGCAATTCACTGTCCAGCTGACGCGCAGCTTTGCATTGTGCCTCCCTCACACTGCAGTAATTGTGGTGTGTGAGTCGAGCCCAGGACACTGATGCTGGCACCAGTGTGCAGGCATTCTGTGGGCCGCTGCGGTCTTTTCCTTTTTCTCCTGTTGTTACCCAGCTCCCTATGTGTAGCGGTGCATCCTTAGTGGCCTTTATGCTCTGTGTCCTTTTGCAGTGGGCTGAAATTTCTTACACTTTTATTTATTTATTAATTTATTTTTTGGCAGAACCAGGGATTGAACTGAGGCCTTGTACTTGCCAGGCAAGCACTTATTCTACTGAGCCATCTCCCTGGCCCCTACACATTTGAATTATTGTTTAGTTTTACTTTTTTTTTTAACTGGGTCTCCCTCTGTTAACCCAAGACTAAATACTTAGCAGCAAAGGTCACACTTTGTTCTTTTTAATGCATTTTCTACAGGGTCTCACTACATAGATCAGACTCAGACTCAAGGTGCCCCTCCTGTTTTCAGTCTCCCAGTCACCATCTCAGCACAGCATCAGGGATCAAACCAGGTCCCTGCATCTGCCTAAGCAGGCACTTTAATCCTCTGAGCTATCTGACCGGCCCAAAGGTCACACTTTGCAAACACTTGGCAAAATTCAAGCTGGCCTGAGCCTTTCAGTCCTCCTACCTCAGTCTCCTAAGGAGTTAGGGTTACAGGTGCACCCCTGCATAGCTCATTTTTAAGTTTTATTTACAGTTAATTTTACATGACATTGGTGTGCGCCTTTATCTGTCCACGTTAACCTGTTGGACTGGCAGAGCATCCTCTTAAAAGGAACTGTCCCTTGGCCATCAGGCCGCTGAAGCAGACCTGCGCGCGGGGTCTCCTCTTTCCGTGTGCTCTCAGGAAGTGCTGCTGGGCTCTTGCGAAGGGTTTCGCCGAGAATTCCAACGCTGGATTTGCTAGTGTGGCCAGTGAAAGTGCCCTCACACACAAATGCTGAGGGTGTGAAAGGCAGATTGTTCTGTGGAAAGTAAAGGGCTTTGGTCTGAAAGAAGCTGCTTCCTTAAGGCCTCTTGGCAGTGATTTGTGCGTGAGACCCAGAGGTGCCACACCAGCCACAGGGGCTCATTGAGATGCTGCACCTGGCTTCACATCCGGGAACTCCTTCAGAACACACAGGCTGACTGAACCCTGGTGGGACTTTCATGCTGAGCAGCGGGACTGGAAGCCTCTCAGAGTATGCTCCTGGAGTTGGTTTCTCTCTCTGCTGTGTAGTCATTAAGGGCTTCCACTGGTGT
>NW_004524652.1:6344596-6350985 GCF_000260255.1 Octodon degus
GCGGTCCCTGTGCTTTGCCAAGCTTGTTTTTCAAGTAGGTGCTTTAGACCACTGAGCCATCTCTCCAGCCCCTCATTTTGTTTTAAAGGAACATCATGGCTTTGTGGGAGGAGTGTAGGTAAGAGTTGTGTGGCCACCTTTAAGTTGCTTAAACTCTGCTTCAGCTTCATCAGCTGTGAAGCGAGGGCAGAACGCACAGGAAGCATTTGGCAGAGGCTGGCTTCCTTTGATAAGAAATTTTCAGGACCATTAGACTGCTTTGGATGAAATTTGGTCCACTTAATTTTATTTAATTGTTCTTTTCGGGAGAGGTTGCTGTATAAATTCAGGCTGGTGTCGAACTCAGTATGTAGCCCGTGGCTGACCTCACACTTGTGTGGCTCCTCCTGCCTCGGCCTCCTGAGTACTGGGATTATAGGCTTTCGACTTTTGCCTTTACTAAAGACAGTGTAGTATGCGCAGTGTAGCACAGGTGTTAGAGCCAGAATTGGCTTGTTTTGTTTTGGAGACAGGCTGTGTAGTTCAGGCTGGCCTTGAAGTCACTGTCCTGCCTGGACTGGCCCCCACACACAGCAAGTCTCCTGCCTCAGCTCCCGAGTGCTGGGACTATAGTCACGTGAGCATGTACAGTCATATACTTCAGAACTGGCTTGATAGCAGCACTGTGACCTTTGCCAACTATTTAGTCTTTCCAGTTGCAGTTTCCGTGTTGGAAATAAAGGGGACGATGACGAGCAACTTCGTAGAGTGTTGGTAGATTAAGGACGTGAGGTGCTTAACGTGGTACCGAGCACGAGATGGACACTTGGTCAGTGCTTGCTGGCGGCTGTTACTGCTACACCAGCAGGGCTCCGTGTTCTTGCTGTCCATATGGAAGAGTCCGTTTCAGTTCTCCAGCTCTCGAGCAGTTACTGGAGCAAGGCACTGTTCAGAAAACAAACGGGGAAGCCCGGGCGCACCTGGAGAGCAGCCGCGCACACGGATCTGCCGCGGGGGAGAGTGAGAGGTGCAGAGTTTGAGCTCGAGAAGATGGAAGGGGCCTGTGGGGCTGGCAGGGATGGTGGCAGAACAGCGGTGAACTTAATGCCGCGGAGCTGTGCTCTTGAAGTGGCCCGTTTTGTATGTATACTCTACAATTTTTAAGAAAGAATGAAAAACGTCAGATGTTAATAACTGATGTTGAGAATCAGCTCAGATGATGCTTTCTGGCTAGATTTACCATAAGAACACAGACTGAGGTGTGTACGTGTTGAGAAGACCAGTGACTGTGTGTGGTGCTGCCTCCTGTAGAAGGCGTAAGGAGCGCCTGCACCCTTTGCCAGCCTAGGAGCAAGCGCTACGCGCGCTTTCCTCCCGACTTGGCCACAATCTTGAGTCAGGCGTTTAGTTCTCCAAATGGCTTTTTGATGGACAAAATGGGGAATCGGGAAGAAGTAACAGCAGAAGCCAGAGGCATGGGCAGAAGAGCAAGGGCCAGGCCGCATGGTTGAGGGTTTGCTACTGTCGGCAAGTGGCAAATTAGGGTGGCAAGGGTAGAGTGCCAAGAGGTGCTTTGACGGCTAGGACCAGAGAGGCTGGTCTTTAGGAAGATTTACCTGGCAGCAGAAATGTGGGCTGCTTTGGTGTGAGGGGAATCAAGAAAGCTGCCAGATGTGATGGCACATACCCGAAATCCCAGCCTTTTGGGAGGCTGAGGCAGGAGGAGCACAAGTTTCTGGCCAGCCTAAACAGTTTAGGAAGACTGTCTCAAAAATGGGCTGGGGATGTAGCTCAGTGGTGGAGCCTTTGCCTAGTGGGTGTAAGGCTTTGGGTTCTGTCCCTCTTACTGCAGAAGGATTCCAGATAGGGCTCTAGGACGGTGTGGCACTAGCTCAACCCTGTCCCTGCCCTGCAGAGGACTTCATCAATTTTTCCTTCCAAAGGGCTCCTCCACAACCACATTTCCAGGCGCGTGGACCCTGGCTTTTTCACTGACCTCTTCTGTGGCACTTGACACTTGTTTTGTAATTGCTCACTTCCCTGTGTCCCTGACTGTTCTGGGGGCTCCGTATTGTCCTGGGGTTCTCTTTCCCACCCTGGCATCCAGCATGGTGACCAGCTGCAAGGATGAACCTGGTGAGGGAAGTGTAAGGGGAAGGGAGGAGGGCCACCACCCTGTCAGTAGGGGAGGTACAGGTGAGCCCCTGCGCCACTGTGTCTGCAGCCCGAGGAAGTGGGGTTCTGGAGCACTGCCCTCCAAGTGCTACTCAAACCCGGGGAGTGTGAGGTGTGAAAGGTCACTGGGAGTCATTGGTGGCTTCGAAGAAGGAGAGAGGTACCATTGAGGTTCAGAGCCGTGGAAGCTGGAAATGAGTCAAGTGTGTGAGAGCAGGCCTAGGCCTGGGTGCCTACAGCAGTCAGGCTGCCTCAGTCCTGAGGGAAGCATCCTGACTGGTTAATGTCAGCTATTAATCGCCAGGCAGCTTTGTGTCATGTGATACTTTGCAAAGATGTAAATAAGTGCCCCTACTGTTGTGCTGGGGGTCGTCCTGCCAAGCAGGCAGACAGGCCACCACCTGACCCGGCCCTTATCTTTTTGTCTATCTTTTCCTCATTCCTGCTGCCCTTTCTCCCTGGGGTGCAACATGGATCACACTGAAAGACCAACAGATGCTTACAACTGAGTACCAGGGAGACCCAAGCCAAGGACCTTCGCAGAAGAGCTGATAGGCTGTCGTTGCTGGAACTACAGGGGCCTGGCTGAAAGCCGGGCCAAGCCTAGCTGAGCAGACAGACCACCATGTGTGCAGAGGGCATGTGCAGGGGGCCTGCTGTCCAGCTAGCCAAGGCCTGAGTGGTGCATATTCGGCTCTTATCTCACTGTTGTGGCAGAATGTTGCTACGGAGATGGGCGCAGACGCAGTGCGAGGTTATCTGCAAAGCCCGTAGCAGCGGTCCTTGTTTCTCTATCCGCCATCCTCTATCCTCCTGCATCATGGAGGAGATCTCTGATTTGAAGAGCAAGCTGAGGCAGTTTTCTTTGGGTTGTTTCCTTCTGCAGTGAGGTAGCTCTTCAGATTCCCTCATTATTTAGGAAAAATGCCTTGTCCCAAGAGCAGAGGAAATTGTAGAATCTTCTCATGGGGAAGAGTGAAAATAGGAGTGTCTGGGTCTCACTTGCTGTAGGTCACATTGCTGTAAGTCACTGGGAAGCTGTGTAAGTCTTTCTCATGGAATTGTGAGGCACCTTGTTTATGAAAAGTGGATGTTTGAATAGTGTTTCAAATGCTGCCTCGGAGAATGTTATCTTGAAGTTGAACCTTTCCGTGTGGCACTGTTGGAGGCCACAGCCCAGCGCCCAGGATGGAGGAGGGACTCCTGAGTGCTGGTGAGCATTTGCCCCAGACACAGTTTGCAAACGCAGCCCAGTTCACGGAAGTTTATTCGTTTACCAACCTTTATGGAGCCATGAACCCGGAAAGCCACAGTGTGTGTTCCTCCCTCCCCTCCCTCTCTTCCCTTCCCTGTCCCCTTACCTGGGGACTAAACCCTTGCCCTGAGGAGTTTTTGTCTGTTAGGGCCATGTAGGTGTACAGAAGCTGATGAAGCGACACACCCCAGTGGGGCCCTAGAGCCCACAAGCCTTTGGGGCATGGGCGAGGTTAGAGGGGATGGAGACTTAGGAGCTGTGATTCAGAGGGTGAGGTGGAGTGCGGCAGGGGGCTGGGCAGCCAGGCAAGCAGCAGGGAGCGGAGCTCGGCACAGTTACAGGCGCTGCAGGGACCAGATGGCCTCAGAGGCCGGTGCTAAGGAGCTTGAGCCGCCAGCCTGGAGCCCCCAGGGATTTAATAAGCCGGCCGGCTGTGGTGGGTCGAGCCCAGTGTTTATGTAAATGGTTCTGGCTGCTGGTGGATTTGGGCTGGAGGGGGTAAGGCTAGCCCTCCAGGGGGTCAGGAGCTGAGCGGGATTGAGAAAACTGAATTTTGGGCCGCCAGAACAGCGACTTTGATGACAGAGCAGAGCCTGCCGAGTCTTACTTTGCCCAGTTCGAATAATACTGACCTTGGTCCTACAGTGTGCCTGTCAGGAGCACGTCTTTAAAGGATGTAGGGAAAAAACTAGTAGAAGCAGTAATATCGTCAGGAAGTACATGACGGGGGAAAAGGAGGCAAAAGTCATAAGAATGTGCAAACATTTCAGAGTCAACTAGTCAACGCGGTTAAGACCAATTTTGATGACTAGAACGGAATACCTTAGGGCAAGTGTTAAACCTTCCTAGATGCCACTTTGCTCATTTTTAGCACAAGAGTGGTAGTGATAGCCCCTGCAGCGCAGGGCCGCGCCCTTAATCACGCCGTTCGGAGGCTCCCGCGAGGTCTGGAGTGCAGGGCCAGCCTGGACGCCACCCCAAGGCCCGTCCCTTGCTAGCAACACAACTGAAGGAGCTGTTGAATGCCTCTGGGGATAAACAGGACAGCGTGCGGGGCCGGTCAGCACTGCCCGCAGTGAGAGCCGCCCGCAGAGGGAAGCTGTTTCTGGGCCATTTGACCTGGGCTTTCCCTTGCGAATATTAGTTGTGATTAGCTCATAAGGGTTCTGTGGCCAGTAAATCCAGGGGCCCGCTGTGTGGAGGGTGTGCGTTTTGGCCTCTGGCCTGCTTGCTTTGTTTCTTCCTCGTACCTGGAGGGCATGGTGGAGCCCTGGAGGTTGTGAGTGTGCCCTTCTCAGACCTAGCAGGCCCCAGACTCTTGGACGGGGCCTTGGGGCTACCCTGACGGGACGTGTTTGGAGGAAGCTGGACCCGAGCCCTGCGCAGTGGTTCCTGGACAACCCTCCTTCCAGTTCTGTATCGTCCAGGAAAGGCGACCTTACTTTGTGGAGTTTAAGAACAGGCAAGTAAATAGCTTGTGTTTTTACTTCAGACCCTAAATGATCATCCTTTAATATTTTTTCACATTTTATTATTAAAAAATTAGAAATACAAAACAATGCATGTGGTATTGTCATCCCCACTCAGAGATAAGCACTGTTAAAACAGTGTTTTCTTACCTTTTTTTCAGAATATTGTAAGGCATGGTGGCTTTGGTTCTGTTTTGTTCTTTGAATGTAGAATCATACATCATACATCCCTGAGTTACACCTCAGCCCTCAGCCCTTTTCTGTTTTATTTTGAAACAGCATCTTGCTAAGTGGTCCAGGGTGGCCTTGAACTTGTATTCCACCTGCCTTAGCCTGCTGGCAGCTGGGGTTGCCAGGGTGGCACCTGGCTCACAAGGAATAGTCTGTAATGGTGTTGAGATTTTTTTTTTTTTTTTTTTTTTTTTGCCGGGGGAGGGGTCTTTATAGTGATGGTTTCACTGCAGTTCAGGCTGGCCTTGAAATCACTGTGATCCTCCTGCCTCAGCCTCCCAAGTGCTGGGATTAGAGGAGTGCACCACCACACCCGGCCTGGCTATGTGATATTTTATCCTGTGGCAATGTCATAATTCATGTATTGGGTACTTTACTGCCTTTTTCTTTTGGTACTGGGGATCGAACTCAGGACCTTGCACTTGCCAGGCAGGCACTTAAGCCACTGAGCTATCTCCCCAGCCCCTTTACTGCCTTTTTTTTTTTTTTTTTTTTTGCTGTCATAACTTATAATTAACAAGCTTGGAGTTTGTTAATATAATGAATATTTAACTTATTTATTTATTTATTTTTGGGTGGAACCAGGGATTGAACTCAGGCCCTTGCGCTTGCCAGGGAAGAGCTTATTCCACTGAGCCATCTCCCCGGCCCCATGAATATTTAACTTTTTTAAAAAAAGAATTTTAAGGGCCAGGGAGATAGCTCAGGGGTTTAAGCACCTGCCTGGCAAGGGCAAGGACCCGGATTTGAACCCTGGTACTGTCATTCCGGCTCTGCACTGAGCCAGCCACCAAAACCAGCCATGGTGGCGCACTCCTGTAATCCCTGTGCGGGGAGGCTGAGACAGGAGGATCACTGCTGAGTCCAAGCTGTGAAGCAAGACTGTACCAAATAAATAAATAAAAGAGATTTTTTTTAAGACATGAGTTTTAAGTTTTGCTATAGTTTGAATCTTGAATGTGTCCCAGCACAGGCACAGCCCTGGTCACCAGGGTGGCATCATGGTAGAACAACTGATTCTCTACAACGGATACAAGTCTTGTTGTGAAACATAAATAATTTAGAGGAATTGACTTTCCTTTGACTAATTCCGTTGTCTAGCACATTTTCCACTGAAAAGACCAGCAACTGAGGTCATGTGAGCGTTAAGTTTATTAATTTTGAGTCAGGTTGAAGGAACTTCATAGCTTGTATATTAAATGTAAAAGCAAAGTTGTCAAAGGTACAGTTTTTTAAAAAAAGATACAGTCTTGTGGGGGGAGATGGCTCAGTAGAATAAG
>NW_004524652.1:6351202-6353628 GCF_000260255.1 Octodon degus
TAGTGGGCACATGCCTGTCATCCCAGCACCTGGGAGGCTGAGGCAGGAGGATTGCTGCAAGTTTGGGGCCACCCTGGGCCTCAAAAGTGAGTTCAAGGCCAACCTGAACTACGAAGTGAAACCCTGTCTAAAAAGATGGATGAAAGAAGCAAGCCTATACGTGAATTGATCAGTTGCTCCCAGTAGTACAGGCAAATGAACCTAGGACCCTTGCTCTGGGCTGCCTCTTGAGCTCCTTCTGTAGAGGCCAGGTCTCACTTAGTTGCCCAGGCTGACTTGTACTTGCTGTCCTCCTCCTCTATGCTAGTCATAGTGAATTTCTTGAAATTGTGATTAGGAGAAAAGAACAGGAAGAAACACGAAGCTGTTTCTGAACGTTGAATGCCTTTGTTGTCGGTCCTGGCCCAAAACCACTAACGTGAAATCTAGGCTGGTGCGGCCCGCATACTCCCCGCAGGAAGCCGGCAGCAGGCAGGAGGGTCACCAGTGTGGGACCAGCCCCGACAGCTGAGGGTTGTCAGTCTCAGTTTGGACAAGCGCTGGGATGTGGCTCAGTGGTAGCGCACCTGGGAGCTCCATGCCGGGGACCGTGAGAGTAAACCAGAGAAGCCGCACTCCTGGGCGGGGCCCGCACCCTCCAGCGCCAGGGGGTGCGGGCGCTTGCTGCCCCTCCGCACCTCCACAAGTAGCTAGCACGGGCAGAAGGTCTCTGTTCTTGGACCTCTTCCCTCTGGTTTTATCTGGTAATCACGGAAATTTAGTAAATATTGGGCAGCTGACGAATGAGGCGTGAGAAGAGGGCTGTTGTAGAAGTCAATGTAGGTGCTGGTCTGGAAGGGGGCGTGAGTCACGTGTGGACTGGGTGCGGCAGGGTGGAGACGCGCGTGGCCCGCTGGTGCCCTGTCTCACAGTGGCCATTCTCTTAGGAAATGCCCTTTTTTTTTCCCCTCTTTGAGTTCAGACTGGCTTTGAGGGAAGCAATCTTCCCACCTCAGCCTCCCCAGTGCTGGAGTTAGAGGTGCATGCCACCACACCCTGTGGAAAAAACCCTTTCTCTCGCATGCATGGCCGTCTGTGCCTGCCCTCTTGGCAGCGTCAGCACGTGCAGGCTCCTAGCCACGCTGCTCCGGACCGTGCGTGCGGGAGCTGTGCGGAGGGCTCCCAGGCGCGGCCGCCGAGCTCCTGCTTGGGCACGGCAGGGTGGGGCCGAGCGGCAGGCCCAGGCAGCCGGGTCGTGCGTGCGGGCAGCTCCTCCCGGCTGGACCTTGGCCCTCCCCCGGCCCACCCCCCTCAGGCCGGTGAGTCTTAAAGAGCATTCTTCTGCATGTGGCAGGTATCAGAACGTTTGCAGCTGTTGCTACGTCTTAGTCACAGAACTCAGATATGTCTAATAAGTAGGGAAAGATTTTTTTTTTCTCTGAATAGTAGGCAGTAAGTCTTGCGGGAAAAAACAAACCTGGTATGTTATATCTGCCAAAACTAGAAAAGTAACAATCTGTATACCTGTGAGGTGACTTTATGTCCTCATTTATTTATTTATTTCCTTAATTATTGTTACAGGCCTGGGAACTGAAGCTAGGGCCTTGGCGGTGAGCTGCGTTCCCAGCCTGTTGATTGATTAATTTTGAGACAGGGTCTCAGAGTCACGGCGTGGCCACATTGAACCTGAACCTGTGCTGCTGCCACCTCAGCCTCCTGGAGTGGCAGCATTACACGAGTACTGTACCGCGTCTGGCACACGCTCATCATTCGGTTAGTCATTTATTTTATTTATGAGAGTCTTGCTAGGAAGCCCAGAATGGTTTCAAATTTTACTATGTAGACCAGGCTGGCCTTGAATTTGCAGCTGTCCTCCTGCCTCAGCCTCCTGTGGGCTCGGATTATAGACATGCACCAGCACACCAGCTCTGCCCCGTTTGTGAGGCTGGCCTTTGCGTTTCTGTGGTCACTTGCCCTTCAAGTGAGTGACACACTGATTTTTAGATGTAAACCAGCTCCATATGGTAGGGATTGAGTTCACATCTCATCACTTCCTATGTATGTTCTAAGGGAAGCAAGTTTTATCTCAAGGATTTTGACATCTTTAATAAAAAAAATAAGCTGCCTGGGCTAGGATGTAGTTCATTGTACCAACTGAACTACATCCCAGCCCAGGTAGCTTATTTTGCTAGCCATTTGCCTAGCATGTGTGAGCCCTAAAGATAAATTGTATTAATTTAGGATTGGAAGTGAACGTTCTGTGTGTGCAGCGGGCTGTTTAGGTGGGCCTCCGGGTGAGCAGCCGTGACTTCCTTCCTGCGTAGGCTGGAGCCCTGGAGGTGTTTCACACCAGCCCCCAGGAGAGCTGTGCTGGAGGACAGTTTCAAAATGTTCTCGACTTCCTTAGCTGTTTTTGTATTTTAGATCCTTAGTGGGTTTTTTGTTTG
>NW_004524652.1:6354105-6387328 GCF_000260255.1 Octodon degus
AAAAAAGATTTTCACTGAATTAAACCATCGCTCACAGCACGCCTCTGGGGTTACAGGCTTCTAATGATGAAATCATGAAGTCAGCCGGAGACAGAGCGTAGTTCTTCGCAGCTGAGCTCCTTCTGAGTGATGATGAGTTTGTGCTTTCTTGTAACCTTTAGTGTGAAACCCAAGCTAGACTTGCCTTGTGACTTTGGTAGATTTTGCCGTGAAGGCAGTCAAGAGCGTGCGGCCAAAGGCGTGCCTTACCCGGCCTGCACGTGTGCAGAGCTCTGCTTGCCTCCTAGGCCAGGAGCCCCTTCTGCTTCAGGTCTGGTGCAGGCTGAGCTGTCCACTTGTAGACTAGTACAAGAGCTAGTACTTGTTTCTAAAGCTCAAAATCACAACAGGCTTCCCACAAAGGAGGCGGGGTTTGCTGGGGGCTTGGTGCTGCCAGGACGCTGTTGGGCCACTGTTGCACCAGACAGGCGCAGAGCCAGCCCAGGGCCTTCCGAGGTCACCACGGGCGCCCTGACCATCAGAGCGTGGCTGAGACTCCCTGGGGTCGGAAGCGTGTCCAAAGACTGAGATGACGTCTGTCATTTGAAACAGGGACCAAGCTTATTGAGCATTTGGGGGTATTGCTCCAGCACTAACTCAGTCTCCCACAAGTTGAGTAAAGAAAGAGGAAAGGGGGGGCTGGGGAGATAGCTCAGCAGCAGAGCACCTGCCTGGTACTAGGTCCTGAGTTCGATTCCCAGTAACACCCCCCCAAAGGGAAAGAACCAACCATTTGTCTTGTTTTTCTAATATAAACTGTATTTCACACACCTAAATAGGAAAGGGAGAAAACTATAGAATTTAAGCCAGCACTTGTAGAGTGTGGTAGAGAACTGCAGTGAACCCTTGAGTTATGACTGGCCTTATGTATGACCAACTTCGGTTGACCAGCTGTCAGCCACTTGGAGGTGGTCTCAGATACAGATTGAACCCTTCGAGAGTCCTGGATGGAACATGACAGAAGCCCTTCCTGGTTGGGGCAAGTTGAGAAATCTCGCGCGGTGTCTCTCTGAGGACGCAGATCCGTCCGTGCAGGAGAGGCTTTGAAGGCGGCGCAGCAGAGCCGGAGCCTGGCCGACGGCGGCTGCTGTACCTGGCCTGAGGCACAGCCGCGCTCTGAACAAGTTGCCTTCCCGACCGAGTCCAGGCTCCACCGTGGTGCTCATTTCAGCAAGTGTGACGCGGTGCTGTGGTTAGGGGTAAAAAGTTCTCTTAGGTTAGCAATATGTGTTAAAGGGCGACTGATGCTTTAATGTACTTTAAAAAAGAAATGAGGGCTGGCGTTGTGGCTCAGTGCAGAGCATTTGCCTACCACGTGCAAAGCTCTGGGTTTGGTCCCACTGCACTGCAAGAGAAAAACGAAGAAAAAAACGGGAATATGGATGAAGCAAGATTGGCGAATCTGCTAATGTTGAATCTGGTAGATGATTACACCTGGTTTCATACTTGTCTGTGTACTTTTGCTTTACATTTGAAAATAATCATTTTTTGCACTTTTTATTTTTTAATGTATGTGGTTGTTACAGGCTCTCGCTATGTAGATCCGACTCACAGTGACCCTCCTGTTTTTCAGCCTCCCAAGCGCTGGGATTACACACCCAGTCTCAGTTGCTGTCTCACTGCACCCTGAGGGTGGGGCCAGCACGGCATGCCAGGGATTGAACCCCAGTCCGTGTGTCTGCCTAAGCAGGCGCTTTAATCCGCTGAGCTATCTGGCCGGCCCCCTTCCTTTTGAACAGATTCTTTCCCTTTCACAGTATCTATTGTACCTTTCAGATTTTATTTACTCTTTCAGGTTCTTACACTAGTGAGACAATATGATGTTGAATACATTCTTACTAAAAAGTTAAATTGAGCCAGGCATGGTGATAAATCTGTAATTTCAGCCCTCAGGAGGCTGAGGCAGAAATTTGAGGCTAGCTGGGCTACATAGAGAGACCTTGTCTCAAATACCAAAAAAAAAAAAAAAGGTCTAAGTTGGAGTGAAGTACAGATAATGATTGGAACGTGAAGGTAGCTGATAGTGAATTAGTGAATCTCCCTTGGCTTCTGTGCTGGAATCTTGTAGAAGACGCTCTTGGAACTAGAGTCTCCTGACTGTCACAGCAGGTCATGTCACCTCCCTGAGATTTCATTTCCTTTGTCTGGGGTAGATGTAGCCAGGTTTGCCTCACTCTACAGAGAGGGGAGTGGTGGTAAATGCAGGGCTGGTGACAGTGTGGAGCACGCGCAGCCTCGCACTAGAGATTGGGAGATACTGGGTGTGGAAGGTGTGCAACAGGAGTGCAGCTTTCACACCACAGTCAGGAACTCGCCCTCCACCCCTTAAGCCCTTACGATCATGTGTGCTTCAATTTTCTTCCTTCTGATCATCATTTGCAGTGCAGAGGCTGTCCTGTGGGACCCAGTGGGCGAGCCATGCCCTCTGTTCGCTGTGTGCCGGGGCCTGCCACCCAGACAGCTCTCTGAATGACCCAAACGACCGCTGCTGGAGTGTGATGCTGCACCCAGCGTGTGCGAGTTACAGTGGCTTCAGGGCTCTCGCAACACTGTCCGCACATGCAGATGACACACTAAGTTGCCGTGGCTGTCATGGCTGCGCTGTGTGGCGTGTGCACACAGCCTTAGAGCAGTCTGTCATGTCAGGAGGTTTCTGGAGCTCTCGCTCCCCGGCCGCTTTCACTGCTGTGCGCATCGGAGCACTGGGGGGCCTGCATCCAGCATTTGGTTCTCTGTGCTGTGAGCACTGGGCTGCAGCATTCCTGCTCGGTGATGATGAAGTAGGGAGCTGCTCTTCCCAGGAGCCCTGCGATGTGCGCACATTAACTGGCAGGCTGTGGCCTGCACGCCCAGGATGCAAAGGGGCCGGGTGTATGATGAGGGTATCTGCGGCATGCGGAACTCGTGGGACTGCGTGGTCCAACAGTTGTGCTCTTCAGGGGGCCTGATGTCTTCAGGGTGGCAGGTGGGAGCCCATTGGCATTCATGTAGTCAGGAAGCAGCCCATGATGCACACTGACCTTGTGTGGTTTGATCCATAGTTGCTCATTCACATCTCGCTCTCGTTCACAGTATTGAATGAGCCAGGACTTTTGCACTGAGCTACAACCCTGCCCCCCCCCTTTTTGTGGAACCGGGGATTGAACTCAGGCCCTTGCGCTTGCCAGGAAGGCGCTTATTCCACTGAGCCATCTCCCTGGCCCCACTTTTTTGTTTTTATTGTTTTATTTTGAGGCAGGATCTTGCTAAATATAAACTTAGTTGTCCAGGCGGGGCTTGAACTTAGGATTCTTCTGCCTCAGCTGCCAGTGCTGGGGTGGCTGGTGTGCATTCCAGGTGTGATTCTTACTGAAGGGCTCCTCAAAAAAACAAAAACGGGGCAGGGGAGATGGCCTAGTGGAATAAGTGCTTCCCTGGCAAGCGCAAGGGCCTGAGTTCAATCCCCGGTTCTGCCAAAAAAACAAACAAAAAAGAACTGAAGGGCTCCTCACAGAGAGTGTGTGGAGACTCTTCAGGCAGGGCAGGGTTGGCCCGCCTGCTGCCCCCTTGGGCAGAGAATGACGGAGAAACGCTGCCCCATTTCACTCTCCCACCTGGGTCTGAACTGCTGAACCCAAGCAGAAGCAGGAGCAAACGGCTCACTACAGGGCCAGCAGAGCGCAGCCACTTGGAGACTGGTGTCCAGGACAGGTGGGCACTCCGGGCTGCACTTGGGGTGTCCAGGACAGGTGGGCACTCCGGGCTGCACTTGGGGTGTCCAGGACAGGTGGGCACTCTGGGCTGCACTTGGGGTGTCCAGGACAGGTGGGCACTCCGGGCTGCACTAGTTTCTGGTGGCTGTTTTAACAGATTACTGCAAACTGTGTGGCTTAAAACAACAAGGTGTCCACTGCTGTTGTGGGGGCCAGAAGTCCAGCCTCGGGCTGCCAAGTGTCCCCTGGAGGGCCCAGGGAGTCCGATTCTGCTTCCTCAGCTTGTGACTGTGTCCCTCACTCGTGGTGTGGATTGTGCTTCAGGAAAGGAGGGGGCCTGAGTGTGCCTGGTGCTGAGGACCTGGGCTGGCCGTGGGGCTGGGAGAGCTTGGAGGCCGCTCAGAACCACTGCCAGGCCCTCGGCTCGGGCACAGTTAGTGGCAGGCCATGGTTTGGCAGGAGGCTGCCCGAGGTGGTGGAACCTGTGTAAGCAGAGGGGGAGGAGTGGTGGTCTCTTCAGCCCGGGTGGAGTTCCTGCTGTGCCTGACTAGATGTTTGCTTGCTGAGTACAGTGCCAGTGCTGCTTGGTGTGTGTCAGACCTTCAGAAAAGGGCGGTGGGGACAAGTTCAGCTGAAGTAGCCGCTAGCCCAGGCTCAGCAGACTTCAGCACGGGGGAGAGTGGCTGTGTATTTAACCTTGCTAGCAAGCCTGCGATGTCACCAGCTGCTCTGGTGAGGGTTCTGCAGGAGTGCACAGGATAGCAGGGGGCTGCCATGAAAGAGGTTTCTCTGGAAATACAGATGTGTCTGCCTGGGCATCTGGGAGGGCTTCAGCCCAGTTATAGAAGGGCCAGACTGCCAGCTTGGTTGGCACTGCACCCGTGGAGCAGCTGGTTTGGAGGGCCTTGGCAAAACCCCAGTCCTCCTGGCACTACCACATGACCACGGGCACTGTCCCATCCTTGGCTCTGCCCTTGGACGGTTGCACGCGCAGAAGGCAGTTTTTTTTTTTTTTTTAAAAATCCTTTCAGTTTTAAACTGAGCCTAATCTGCAGGGCCCCTTGGCCTAGCCTGTGTGTGTAGGTGTGTGTCTGGTCGGCTTGTTGTGTTTGCTTGCCGGTGTTTTCCTGGTGGTCCTGGCCTTCGTACGGAGTTGCTTCCCCAGCCCTTTTCCATTTTTGAGACATGGTCTCACTGAATCCCCAGGCAGGACCCTAGCTTGTGATTCTCCTGCTTCAGCTTCCAGAGTGCTGGGATTTACAGACTTGTGCCACCACACCCAGCTGCAGGGGAAAATGTGTATCTATTTTTCTTACTGTTTTCTCCCATATTCCCCCAACCAAAATAAATACATGATGAAACCAAGCCTGAACTGCGCAGTCTGAGTTAGGCGGGTCAGGAGTGTGCGGTCAGCCAGGGCCACATAATGAGGCCTTCCTCGAAGGGTCTGGGGCTCGGTGTGTCGCTCAGCGGTAGTGTTTGTCTGGCACGTGTTGAGCTGCGGATTCCACCTCCAGTGCACACAGGCGCGTGCGGGCAAAGCAGATGTGCTCTGAGAGATAAAGGAGGATCCATGTTTCTGCTGTAGGCAAGTAGAAGACACTGCTTTTTCATTTTTAAAACGAGGGCAATCTGTTTTAAAAGGCCAGAACACCTGCCCTTCTCATGACACTAATATCCTGCACCTTGTGGTCAAGAGTGGGGTGAAAAAAAAAAAAAAAGAGTGGGGTGAGGAGGGGGCCAGAATCGTGCTGGGCTGGGCGTGCCTGCTCCAGGGCGCTCTGGGACAGATGGCTGGCAGAGACGACTTTGCGCAAACGCGTCCTGCTGCAAATGCGGCGGTCGAGCATCTCAATTTCCTTCAGGAGAAAAAAAGAAACTGAAGTGAAACTGAATACATCTGTAAATGTTTCTTTACCACAAAGAAATTATTTCCTGAAAAGATCTGTTTATGAGTAAGAAAAAAGGGTCACGAGAAAGATCAAGAGGTCAGCACTGGGGTTTCCGATTTCAGGCTGCTTGTGGTACTGACCAGAGAGAGAGGACTTGAGAAACTTAGGGTTCTCTCTCTGTAGTCTGATGGTTCTAAAAACACAAGGGCCCTCTCACAGCATTCACAGAGGCAGCAGGCAGATGGTTCACAGCCGTGGGTCTTGGGCAAGAGCTGGCGCCCTGGGCCTTGCGGAGCCCGTGCTCTGGGTTCCCAGGGGCTCTGGTCCTGTCCAGGCTGGTGGCCTTGGCTTTGCAGATGAGTGGGCCTGGATGTTTCTGCCCTTGTTCCTCAGCCTGGGATGGTGGAAAGGCCAGAACAGGATGGTACAGCATCTGTGTCAAGGGTGGTCAGGGCCCCAGGAACTGGACAAGCTCACCCAGGTGCTCGGGAAAGGAAGCTCTGCCCACCGTTAGCACCCACTTCCTGGCCTGGGTCCCTGCTGCCCACGTCTGCTTTGGGGGCACTGTAGTGTGTGCAGGGCAGCCACTTGGAATTCCTAATGTTTATTCACACGGAAACATCTGAGTGCGTGAAGGATGTCAGAATCCCATCCTTTCCATCTGTCCCATTGCTAATATTCTTGTTGTACTTAAATCTATGAAACCACATAATCCTTTTGGAATCAGTTAGGTTTTTCTTTTGTTAGAGTGGTCATGCTACTGATTGGTCGCATTTTATCCAGGAGGTTTACCTTTCCATCAATCCTTTGTTTTGTTTTTTATGTATTTGGTACAGGGTCTCACTGTACAGTCTGGACTCGTAGTGATCTTCCTGTTTCAGCCTCCCCAGCGCTGGGATTACAGGGGTGTACCACCACGCCCAGTCTCAGTGGCTGGCTTGGCCGCACCCAAGCAGGGCTGGCATGGCATGAGGTACCAGGGATCGAACCTGGGTCTTTGCACTTGCCTAGGCAGACACCTAGACTGCTGAGCTATCTCTGTGGTCCAATTCTTTCAGGTTTTTTTTTTTTTTTTAACATCCTTTCAGTTTTAAACTGAGCCTAATCTATAGGGCCCCTTGGCCTAGCCTGTGTGTGTAGGTGTGTGTCTGGTCAGCTGGCAGGGCGCGCCTGCTGAAGCATTGAGCCAGGCTCACTGTCTGTGTTTGTGCATGTTCTGGGGTAGATTGCGCAAGCACATTGCAGGGAGCTGATGGGAGGTGTGGGAGGGAAGAGTGGATCCAAAATCCAGAGAGGACGAAGGTAGCAGTGGAGATGGTGCAGGCGGGCAGTGGGGTGCTGGAAAGTGAGAGGAGACTGTGGTGGTGGGGCACCTCAGTGAGAGCCCTGTGGCGCAGGCCACAGGACCGTGTCTCATAGAAGCTCAAGTGCAGAAGACAGGTGGCAGTGGAGAAGGGCCATGACTGAGCAGGTGGGAAGGGAACTTGAATACGGGTGTGTTGGGCCTCTGCCTTTTTCCTTTCAGTGCTCTGGCTGCGTTTGCCCTCACCTGTTTCTCAGACCTTCGTACCTTTCCTCTCTGAGACATGTGCAGGTGGCCTCCAAACTCCAAGCACTTGGCTTGGTTTTGGGTCAGTGTGGCTCATGGCGTGGTCTTGGAGCCCACGGGTTACCATGAAGGCTGCGTTATCAGGGCGCCTTGGGTTGGCTGTCCAGTCTGCAGAGTTGAAGCTGCGCCCTCAAGGCAGTGGACCTGCGTCTGTGCAGAGTGGTTTCTTTAGCTCGGCCCTGTGCCTGTAAGCTGCTTCCTGGGAAGACAGTGGCCGGGTCAGCAGGGCCTCCGCACAGAGCGCCAGCACCGAGCAAATTCTGGAGACAGTTGGGGAGCAGGTGGCTTCGCGCTTTCAGGTCTGAGTGGGACTCCAGCGGGGGCCCCTCCAGGTTGCAGCCTGTGCCCTACAGGTGGTGTGGCATGGGGACAGTGAGTCTGCGGGCTCCGGGCTGTGTGGGGGCCCCGTGAGCTGACACACTTGGTTTCTCTTGCAGACGCAGACTGTACAGCTGAGCAAAGAGATGACACTGGCCAGCAACCGGAGCCTGGCGGAGGGGAACCTGCTCTATCAGCCGCAGCTGGACGCACGGAAGGCGCATTTGACTCAGAGGTACCAGGAGCTGCAGGTCCTCTTCGAAGCCTACCAGATAAAGAAGACCAGGATAGGTAACTCGGGGGACTCTTCAAGAATAGTCGGGGCCGGCCAGGTTTTCAGGCTGTTGCCTTACTAGGAAGGGAACGTTGTGGGAAGATTGCGGGTTAAGACAGCGGCTCTGCTGCACTAGCACAGTAATGTATACAATTTTTATAGTTTCGGGGCCAGGGAGATGGCTCAGTAGAGTAAGCGCTTGCCAGCAAGCTCAAGTGTCTGAGTTCAATCCCCGTTCTGCCAAAAATAAATAAAACATTAAAAAAAAAATTTTTTTTTTTTTTTTTTTTTTTTTTTCTAGTTTAGAAAAGAGCACTTTTTAAATTCAGAAGTCTATCTTCCAAATAACATAGAAAAAAGCACTTTTCTGAGTTATGCTGTTTGGTCTTCAAAGCTAATGATGTACTTATCGCTGGAACACTTTACAGTTACATTTGCTTTACAGTTGTTCTGAAGAGATGGAGAAATTGAGTATTATTGAAAGTCCAGAGTGCTTTTGAGAGTTTTTTTTTTTTTTTTTTTGAGACACAGTTTTTCTATACAGTTTAGGTTGGCCTTAAACTCACTATGTAGCCCAGGCTGACTGCCTCAGCCTCCCGAGGGCTGGAATTACAGAGCTGCCCCACCACACCTGGCCAGAGGAAGATGTGGGCTGTGGTGGTTTGTGGTGGTTTGTGGTGCTAGGATTGACTGGTGCCAGGCAAGCGCTTGTCTCTTCAGCTGGATTTCTAGCCTTTAAAGGGGACATTGAGAGTAGGAGAACGTGGGAGAAAGCCACCCTTAGAGAGGCTGCCGTGGTGTCCAGCCTTTGCTGCACGCCAGCCCTGGTTATCTGCATAACTGATGAACATATGCCGCACACCCGACCCTGGCGGCAGAGGAAGAAAGCTGGGCAGTGCCTGGAGCCAGTAAGGATTGCCGCATCCAGAAATCAGTAATATCACCTTGGAAAAGTTGTTTGGTACACCTTGTAATGCTGTAGTTTGTGCTTGAGTATCTACCCCGCAGAAATGGATGCTTGTATCTGTCATACAAACACTTGTGAGTGGGGTGTGATGGTGCACACCTGGAGTCTCAGCTATGGGAGGCTGAGACAGGAGGATCACGAATTCAAGCCCAGCCTGGATATAATTTAGTGATTTAGATCTTGTCTTAGAATTGAGGGTTGGGGGTACAGCTCCGTGTTTAATCCCTGGTGCTGCAGATCTTGTGCTGGCAGACTGCAGGCTGAGGCAGGATCATGAGAGCTCAAGACCAGGCTGAGCTACATCGTGAGACCTGTCTCAGATATACAAAAAGCCAGATGGAGCTTTGTCATAGCTGACTGTGGAAGCAGCCATCATCTATGGAATGGTGGGCGTGCAAACGTGGTGTGTACTGAGTGGGATGGATGTCATGGCACAGGAGAGTCCGACAGTGTCTGGAGCAAGCCGGGCAGCACTGAGGTGTGGCTGTAGGCCAGTGGATGTCGTTGGGGCGCTGGCGGGCGCTGGCGGGCGCTTGGAGGTGGGCACGAGGGAGCCTCTGGGAAAGCCCTCTCTTGGATGGGAATGGGGCTTACGTGCTTGTAAGCATTAGAGATGCTTCATGTGTGTGTGCTGTGAACTGCCACCCAGTGGAGAATACAGAGCCATGTGAAAGCCTCCTGTCACGGGTATGAAAACAGCTCACCCCACAGGACAAATGGGGACCGTGGGCACTCTGCTACTCGATGCTGGTCCTGAGTCTACCCTGGGCGCTTGTTCTGCACATTCTTTTCAGTGGTTAATTTAAGACTGTTCCTTCCTGCTTCCCGAAAAGCCAGCCTTCTATGGACACAACTCCCACCACCTTTGTGGGGTGTGGGAAGGCATCTGGTGGGGTGCAGCCCATCTCATGCCGCTGCTTCTTCCAGATAAACAGTCTAGCAGCGCTTCCTTGGAGACACTCCTGGCACTTCTTCAAGCAGAAGGGGCCAAGATCGAGGAGGACACTGAGGTATGGTCAGCCCGCTTAGCTGCAGGCTCAGGGCCTTTCCTGGTTCGGGGTCCCTCTGGGCATTCAACAGACAGCAGTTGGGAAGTCCCAGGGCCACCAGGAGCCAGCCACAGGGAGATCCTATTGCACTGAATTGGCACCAGCCTCGTGAGCACCAGGACCCAAGCAGCCATCTGGTGGGGCCTGTGAGTCAGGTGGTGGCCACAGCCATGTGGACATGGCTAGCGGGGCGCTTGGCCAGCCTGCGGCAGACCGCGAGTTGGGGCTGGCAGCACGTGCCAGGGTCTGCACCGCTCTGTAACTGTTAGACCTCGGGGGCCCAGACATGCTGAGTGAGGGGGTTTGACCTGGGCTGGGGCCAGTCTGTGGTCAGGGTGCGGCCAGCTGGAGAGCCAGGAGTGTGGGCTTTGGCTACCGAGCTGGAGACAGTCACGTCTGGGACAGTGGTCACAACCCTGGGTAGAGGACTAACATCTCAGGATCACCCTTCATTGTAAGGCTGGGTTCCTCCAGGCCTGTGGTCCGTGGCTGTGGCTCAGGAGGTGACCCTATAGCATGGCCGCCCACCTTGCCTCCAGTAGTTTTGCCGGGGGGTAGCCCTGCCGCCCTCAACCCAAGCCAGCTGCATCCCCCAGAGTGTGCCGAGCCAGATACCGAGAGGCTATTCCAGAAAGAGGGGCGCTGGAAGGAGGTGCCCTGGACAGTGGGGGGAGCATGCTTTCAGCAGTCAGCCTGTCAGTAACGCAGTTTCTGCTGCCTCACCCAGAACATGGCCGAAAAGTTCCTGGATGGCGAGCTCCCACTGGACGCATTCATTGACGTCTACCAGAGCAAGCGGAAGCTGGCCCACACGCGGCGCGTGAAGGTGGAGAAGCTCCAGGAGATGGTGCTCAAGGGGCAGAGACCCCTGCAGGCCCTGGCCCCGCTGCCACCCAGGGTGCCTGAGGCTGTGCCCGCTGCCCTGGATGCCAGCGTGCCCCCCTCTGTTGTGCCTCGGCGCGTCCCTCCCCCACCGCCCCCGGTGCCTGCAGGACGCCTGGCCACCCCTTTCACCGCAGCCACGGGCTCAGGACAGGCCCTTCCATACTGCGCTCCGCAGTGCCCGCCCCTGCCACCTCGGGTGGGCCTGCCCCCACAGCAGGGATTCTCTGCACAGTTGGTGTCACCGTACCCTCCGGCTCTGCCCCAGAGACCCCCGCCACGACTGCCTCCGCACCAGCCGGGCTTCATCCTGCAGTGAGCGTGGCTCCTATCCTCCCTTGGATGCCCTCTGCCCACCACACTGCCTTCTACAGCGAGGCTTCCAGGTCGGGCTGTGGGGCAGGGCAGGGCTGGCTGCCTGCAGGGTCCGTCTGACTCCAGAACCGTACGTCCATGCTAGTAGAAGTAGAGACCCAGGTTGTCGCTGCAAGGCTCTATGTTGCCAGGCTGTGGCCTGGCCTGCCTGTGCGTCATATTGGTTTGCGTGCTGTGTGATTGCTGAGTATCATAGTGTTGACAAACTCATGCATTTGGAAAGAGAAAAACTTCACCACCACTCCTAGTCAGAATCCTGGTTCGCCCATTGCAGCTTTATTTAATAAGCATGGCTAATTGTACCTGTTATTTTCAAGACTGCTGTGCGTCTCACCCATGGCTGGTGCTCCATAGGTCTGGGAGATGGCCAGCCTGGGGGTGCAGGGGTGGGGATGCCCACTGGGCCACTGTACCTGCCTGCTCGGCTCAGTGTCCAGGGCAGGTTACCATTTGTCCCCCTGCTCCTCAGGCCTCAATGCCACAGTGCCACCCGTGTGGGGGCCACTGCTGTCCAGAGGCCACAAAGCTGAGCTTCTCTGGCCTGAGTCCCTGCTAGTCCTGCGAGTCAGCCCGGGGCTTCTGTGGGGAGATCCTCCCCAGTGTTTTTACTACATGTGTAATTTTCCTGTTTTATATTGGGAAAGAACTTGTGACACAAGATCATTCAGGGAAACTTAAAAATGCAAATGCTGTTGAGAGCAGATTGAGATGCAGATGAAACGAATGCAGTCTCCGTTCATATACACTGCATGGTTGCACGTGCGGGGGCCCGTGCTGTGCCTTACCTTTACCGGTGCCAGGCCTTCCTGGTGCCCACTGTAGGTGCCCTGGCCTGCAGGCTGGGCCAGGCTCACAGCTCAGTGATTCTGGAGGCCTCGCCGCATGCACTGTCCCGTGCCGGGGGGGAGGCGCCACCTTGGCCACCAGGCACCCTCAGCAGGGCATCTGCCTCTAGCTGGCTGGTGCCATACTCCAAGGTGGGGGTGCTCGGTGGGGCGGGGGGGGCAGGGAGGACCGTGGCCTGCCCCACCTGCAGGTGCCCCATGTGTGGGTGCCAGGGTGCAGGGCAGGCCACGCCTCACCCGCTCCAGGACCGGCCTGTCCCCCACCCTCATCCTGTTATCTGTCGGGCAGCCTGACCTGTGACCTGCTGCCAGCTGGCTACCACCCAGTGTGACAGGGTAGAGCTGAATCAGAGCCTGTCCCAGTGGGCTACAGGCAAGGCCACCAGCTTTTGTCCTCACTTCCTGTACCCCCGTTTCTGGACTTGAACTCTGCTGTGTGGTAACTGTTTTATAAAGAAGCAAAGTTACACGATGATTCACTGCCGTGCCAGTCAGGTGGGCTTGCCATGTTCTGTGGCTCTCCAGCAAGTGGTGCCACCCTCCGAGGATACCTCTGCTGCCCACCCGTGTTGGCCACACCCAGCCCACGCAGCTACTGCCAAACGTGAGCTCGGTGTGACGTTGCAGAGTCGCCAGGCCAACCACACTTGCCATCCACGGCCATATCTGGTGCCGTGGCTCTAAGTTGTAGGACTGTTTTTAATAAATCGAGACTTGTTAATAATGGTTGTGTCATTTCTTCACCTGGGGAGGCTCGCGGTGGTGAGACCAGAGGCTGCCTGGCTAGCCTGGCGGAATGGCAGTGCTCCTCTCGCAGCAGTGACATGCAAGAAGCATGCATGTGCCCAGCTGTGCCCACCGTTCTGGCTGCCCGGTCGATGGAAACTCTGATGCGCTCTGGTCAGATGGGAGAGTTTAGTGGCTCTGTCCTTACGCCGTGGGAACCGGCTCACTGCTGTTCCGAGAGCTATGGTGGCGCTGCCCACCGTGCCGAGGGCCAGGGTAGGGGTCCTGTCTGCTCTGCCTCCTGGGCAGAGCCATGTGCCTGTGTGCTCCGGTACCTGCCACCTGGGCTCGAGGCCCACGGGCAGGCTCAGTGTCACTAAGAGTGCCTGCCATTCCCTGCATACCATGTAGTGATGAATGTCTGAAAAATTGCTTTGCCGTCGAAAAAGAGATTTGTGTTGGGGAAGTTTTCCCCAGGGGCTGCCAGGAGCCACACAGTGCGCGCGGTGCTCCAAGGCCCAAGCTTGGCCTCACAGGATGCCCTCTTCCTCTGCAGGTCCTTTCTGCTCAGGAGGCCCAGGGACAGCTGCTGTGAGCAAGTGAGCAGGGGACACAGACCAGAGGGGAGCCTCCTGGGGGTGGGGGACCTCCAGTCAGGAGCGATCCCTGAGGGCCGACAGCAGATCGAGTCTCCTCAGGTCAGTGAAGCAGTCAGTTTACCACACTTGTCAGCATTTCATTGGGCAGTCACTGGTTCCGAAAAGTCATGAAGCTAGTTTGCCTTCTAGACCAGGCTGTATCAGTAGCCCCTGCCCGCAGGGCTGCAGGCCCCACACCGAGCAGGTACCCACCCGGGAGGGGCCGGCGCAGTCAGTGCTGCGCGACTCCTGACTCACGTATGCTGTCCTTGCATCCTGTGCCAGCGGCTGGCTTGTGTGCCTGGCATACGTGAGACTGCTCCCTCCAGGCAGGCAAGGCTGCACCAGGCAGCTTCCTGCACCGAGACCACACGGCCTCCTTGTCCACAGGTGCATGACTTGGCTGCTGGGAGGATTTAACTCAAGGGGAGCCCAGGTCCTGGGTAGAATGGAGCCAGCATGCCTAGGCTGGTCCCCAGTGGTTTGTCACCCCACCCCTGTAGAAGCGCGGAGTTCCAGGGCCTGAAGAGGAAATGAGTCGCTAGAAAATGAGGAGACATGCAGTCCTTCCTTGGGGCACTGGTGACAACAGTCAGTGCGGTTTATTGCCAGGAATGCTGACCAGAGCACAGAAGGGGGCTCCCTCCCCCTCAAGGGAGAGGGCCAGTGGAGGGACCTTGTCCACTCTGACCTCCCAGCTCTGTGCTTCTGGCCTGGTCCCCAACTCCAGCTCCCCCCAGGCTCAGGGAACAGAACTCATTTCAATCCAGCTGGGGCTGTAAGACTGAGCTTGCAGTCCAGGCGTCCCTCTCTGATGGTGACCACCTTGTCCAGAACAGGGTCCAGTGGACCCAGGATTTTCCCAACCAAAGCTGGAGGCCTGAGGCCACCACCTTGACAGGTGGTGGGAAAGCAGTCAGATCCGAAGGGAAAACAAGGGGGGGGGTGTGGCCATAGTCCAGCTGGGAGTGGAACTCCAGGGGCAAGGCAGCCCTGAGCCAGCACTGCCCATGGGCATGGCTCCTGTGGCTCTCACCACCCACAGCGCCAGCCACCTGCTGGGGGGCACCCAACATGGGTGCCCTAGCACCAGGCCAAGGAGCGAGGGCCACAACCCAGCTACCTCGGAGACTTGAGGGCTCAGTACCCCTCAAAGACTCCAGGCCACACAGGCTGCTGGCTGTACCCTCGTCCCCAGCTGCCAGCAGGGACCCCACCTACAACCGACAGCTGCAGACTTGCTGGGTCTGGGGGGACGGTGGGGGAGGCCCCTGGGCTGGCTCCCTCTCCAATACGCACACTATAAACTTGGAAATGAAGATCAAAGCTGGACAGTAAAAAGGCCCTGTGTTCCTGCAGAGCGGCAGCCCCGCAGCCGCGCACAGTTGCCACCCACACTGGCTCGCAGGCCTACGGACGCTGACCTGGGCTACCCTCTTGACAGCCCAGGCCCGAAGCCAGCCACCCGCCGGCTCTCAGGGGCCTAGTAGTTGAGCTGAGGAGGGCACGTTCCTTCCTTGCGATCCAGCTGTGGGGTCAAACGAGAGAATGGGTGAGGCCTGGAGCCTGTGGTGTGGCCTCCCCACTCCAGGGCTGAAGCCCCGCACCTGCTGGTCCTGTCTTGGTGCTACACTGGGCTTCTGGGCCAGGGGTGGCTTCTTGGTGGCTCCCCGAGGGGCAGCGGCGGGCCGGCTGGGCTCCTCCTCACCGGGCGGCCCCACGCCCCCAGCCAGCGCGTAGTGCTGTTTCCGCAGCTCCCCGAGCCGCACGCGCTCCGCCTCCAGCGTCTTCTCCAGCTCCAGCACGCGCACCTGTGTCGCACAGCCCAGTCAGCTCAGCACAGCACCAGCCCTGGTGGGGACAAAGCCCTGGCCACGTCTGAGCTGCTCACCTGCGTCTCCATCTCCTGCTTCTTCAACTTGATGAGCGACAGGCCGGAGAAGTCCATGGTGTCTGTGGGTAAGAGAAGGGGCTGAGTGTCTGGCGCCCACTCCTGCCCAGTCCCAGAAGCCAGCAGCCCCCAGCACCACCTCTGTCCTCGATCTGCTCCTGGCCCGACTTGGTGGAGGCCACCACGCCGGCGGCCCTCTCATTGACAGCACGTGAGCACTCCTGTAGGCGGCCGAGGCACGGGCTGCGCTTGTCGGCCTTCACCTGGGTGGGACAGCAGTGGGTGGAGAGGGCTGGGCGGCCAGCCCCGGCCTTGGCCGCAGCCCAGTCGGGCGCCAGGCGGTCGCGGGCAGCAGCACAGCTCACCTTGGAGGCAGCCACCAGCTGGGCAGTGCTGGCCGCGATCTCGTGCGAGCAGACGATGAGCTCCTCATACTTGCCTGTGTGCAGCACCACCCTGTCCGCCGCCTCCCTGCGTGGGGGCGCAGCTGCTCACGGCCGGGTCTACCCGCCCACTGCCACCTCCGACTCCCTGGGCAGGAACCGGCCCCTAGCCCCCAGCTGGGCACCTACACGAGCTGCGACGCTCCCCAGCCCACAGCCTTGGAGGCAGAGATGAGGCCTTCCGTCCATCTCGAGTTCTTCGCGTAGAATTCCTGTTGTGTGGCTGCCCCCTGGTGGCAGTGAGAGGACATCACATGCGAAACAAATTGGTCCCCTGGGGCACACAGCCCCAGCCTCCCCCCCATCCTGACATTCCTGGGGCGGGGGGATGCCCGAAGGAGCATGGCGGGATTACACCCTTCAGGATCCCGTCCCTGGGGCGGGATTCTGTGTGGGTGGTGACTGTGTGGGTGGCTGTGGCCCCAGCTCACCCTGCCACTCTCCACGATCTCCTTCTGCAGGCTGGTGGAGGTCATCACCAGGAGTCGGATAGCCTGCAGACCGAGAGGTTTGGCTCTTGGCATGCCTGCCCCCATCCCTACAGAACCTCACTGGGTGCCAGTGCCTACTCACCTTCATCAGGTCTGTGCAGGAGTTGAGGATCCTGGGGAGCAGTGGGAAGAGAAAGTGTCAAGCGTGAGGCTTCAAGGGGATGGCCAGAGCAGGGCAGGGGAGCTCTGGGGAACCTCCCAGAACGGAACAGGGGTGGGACTAGGGCACTCCCTGCGGGGAGGGGCAGGAGCAGGACGCACCTCTCATTCACCTCTAGCTTCAGCCCTGAGCTCTCATGGCGGGCCTGGTTCATCATGTCCTGCATTCAATGACAGCCATGAGTCAGCAACAGTCCCAGGTCAGGGCAGGGACCCCAGGACCCTCTTGCCCTCCCACAGTGGACCTCAGAAGCCCCAGGAAATGCTGTCTGAGGGTCCATGCAGCTGCCCCTGTCCTCAGGGCTCCTAGAGGAATGGGGGACACTGAAGCCAAGGCCCCACCTCGATCCTCCGCACAGCATCCTCGATGGCTGCGGATGTAGCTGCCATCTCCTTGTCAACCACCGCTCCCAATTCCTCCTGCCGTACATCCAGACTCTTGGGTTTCAGCTCCTGGGAAGACAAAAGCCACACAGATAGGCTTGCACTGCACCACAGGTGTCTGGGAAGGTGTGGGGCCACAGGGCTGAGGGTGCTGCAATCTAGCACAATGGTCCCCTAGCCCGCACTGAGAAGGTGGAGAGGGTGGGGAACACAGAAAGGTAGGTGCCAGGCACCCTACAGCCTACCTGGCCCAGCTGGAGGATGCTCTGCAGGGGGTGCCGCACCAGGCTGGGCTGTGCCCGAGGCAGTGCCTGGCGCTCCTGTAGCTGCCCCATGAGCTCCAGTGCCCGGGCCCCACACTCCCGACAGGCGTCCATCAGGCCTACAGAGGGACAGTGTGAGCGAGCTTTTGCCGCAGGCCCAGGAGAAGCCTCACACCCCTGGCCAAGGCCACGTGGGCCCCACTCACGGTCAGCAGGATCGGTGGGAGCCAGGTGGGAGGTGGCGCCCCCATTGACGATGGCCTCTGCAGCCAGGTGGGAAAATCGGGTCAGGGCTGCCACCAGGGCATAGGCGTCTGTGGGTGGAAGGGTCAAGTCAGCTGGGTGAGGGGACGTGAGGTCCTTGTGTCATCTCTTAGCAACATGTGAGGTGCCAGTGCTCCCAGTTCATGGACCAGAGAAGTCCCTGTTTCCCTGCCCCTGCAGACACCCGCTGGTCACAGTCCTGAGGCTTCCCAAGACCTCCCCCCAGAGGACCTGCAGGCCACACTCACCCTCCGGGGAGGCCAGGTACTGACTGTGACCGTGCTCCAGGACACTCACGGCGTCCAGGGCCGCCTGAGCCCTGCTCACCAGATAGGCTGCAAGCACAGTGCGACTGTTAAGGAGGCAGCCCCTCCTGGTCTGAGGCGGGGAAGGGGGTAGATGCCCACCTGGGGAACTGGTGCAGCGCAGGTGCAGGGGGTCGTCCAGCGTGCTCACAGCATCCTGCAGGATGGCCCTGGCCTCGGCAGCCGCGCCCTGCACCACTGCAAACTGCTCGTTCAGCAGCTTCTGCCGCAGCCCCTGCTCCTGAGACTCCTGGGTGGTATGGAGGACAGGACATGGGGTCCTGGAGTCTCCTACGGCCTCAGGACAGAACCAGCTCTGCTCAGGCAGCAGGGGAGGCTGCTGAGCTCGAGTCTGTCCTGGGGCTGGCCTGTGCAGGTGGGAGTGAGTGCTCAACGAGCCTTTGCCCTGGAGACGGCCTGAGAGGGCGCCCAAAAAGCTGGGCCGCAAAGGGTAGAAGGGGGCAGTGTGGCCCGGGAGCAAAGCTGAGGATGCGGAAGAACTGGAGCCCGCAGGGGGGCGTGGCAGCCCCTACCTTCTCTGCCAGCCGCCCCTGCAGCTCGGCCCTCTCCTGAGAGCTGCGCTGCCGCTCCTGGCTCAGGGCTGCCTCCTTCTCCTGCACCAGGTCCTGGGCTGCCCGCAGCTCGGCTTCCTGCTGCCGCATGGCACTACTCAGTGCATTCCTCTCAGTGCTCAGCGCATCCAGCTGCGAGCTCAGCTCTGACCCGCTCTGCAAAGGCGTGGGCCCTGGGCTTAGGGTGGGGCTGCTTCCTGTCTAGGGACCTCCTGGTGTGGGTCTAGGCCCCCATGTCACCCGTGTGTGGCCCAGCTCAAACAGCACACCAGCCACCCAGCCCAGGGGCACCTGCTCCGTGCGGCTCAGGGACTCCTGCACGTGCGCCAGCTCGCCCGCCTTGGCCTCCAGCTCCCTCTTGAGCTTCTCCAGCTGGTCACTCTGCTCTTCCAGCTAGGACACCACAGAGTGTAACTAGGGCTGGGGGCGGGGGTGGGGGCTGTGGCCTTGAACACCAGGTTCCGGGGGCCATACCTTCAACTCGGACTCACGCTTCACCTGCTCCATCTGAAAGGCCAGCTGCTCCTTCACCCGGGCCACCTCCTCCTGGCTCTGCTGTGTCACTGTCAGCTGCTTGGCGGTGTCTGCGTTCTGCAGGACGGAGAGAGAGGCAGGCTCAGCTCTGCCCGACCCCGAGGGCAGGCAGCACAGGCGCAGCATGGCCCAGGAGGGCGGGCGCCCACCTTCCTGAGCAGCTCGGCATGTGTGTTGATCAGCTCGCTGTGCTTCTCCCTCAGCTTGCTGTAGCGCGCCTCAGTGGCACTCGCCTTCCCTGAAGCCAGGACAGAGGCTGAGGTCAGGCCCAGGTGGGGACCCCGCCCAGTGCCACTGCCCAGCTGCTGGCGCCGCACACACTCTCAGCCTCCTCGCGTAGGCCCTGGTTCCGCGCGCCCTCCTGCTGCACGGCCCGCAGCTGGGCCAGCTCATGGAGGAGCTGCTCGTTGTCCACCAGGGCCTTCTGCTTCTGCTTGCGCTGCTCCTCCAGCTCAGCCTCCAGGGCATTCACCTGTCCCTTCAGCTGCGCCACATACCGCTGGGCCTATGGGTGACAACAGGGACAGCGTGGGGCTCCAGCCACCTGGGCTCCCCCTTTTGCCCACAGCCACTTGCCTTACCTCCATCTTGATCTTCTCTAGCTCGGCGCGGAGCAGCTCCACCTCCCTCTTCAGGCTCTCTATCTGGAGGTCCCTGGGCAGAGGTCCTGGGACTCAAGCCCCGGACCCTGGAGCACCTCTCTCCAGGCCCTGGGTGCGTCCTGAGCTCGAGTTTCCTGCAGACAGGGCCCATCCCCACCCACATCCCAGCCTTACCTGTCGTCCTTCATGGAGCCATTGGGGGGTCCGAAGGTCTGATCAAAGAGGTCGGGAGCCACCTGCACAGCAAGGCATGGTGACTTCCACCCACCTGTGCTCTGGCCACCCAATGCCCCAGTACTGCAGGGCAGGACATGGGGAGACCAGCACTGGGGCGCTTACCACAGGCTCCCCGGCGGGGGGCCCAGTGCTGATCTCAATGAGGTTCTCAGGTTCTTCGTCCTCTGGGGCCTCCTCAGGGATCACCACCACGGGCTTGATGTGCTCAGCTAGGGCTGAGGCCCGCAGAAAATTGGGGGGACTCTGCAGGGACAGAGGTTGGGGTGGCTCAGCTACTCTTCCCTGTGGTCCCCAGAGCCCAAAGGTGGGGTGCAGGCACCTCAGGCAGCCGGGGGATCTGGATGAGCCGCTTGAAGTAGATCATGTCCGAGGCTCTGCGGAAGAAGTTCCGGAGACTGCAGGCAGAGACAGGAGGAGGGTCACATCACTGGGGAGCCACGGAGCCCTGCAGCCAGGCCCGCCCTGCGCTGGTACCTGTGGAACTGCTCATGGAACCGGTCCCGGTGGCCTTGCAGGGTGTCTGCTGGGAGACCTGGAGGGGGCAGCACAAGTCGAGGGGTGCTTCCTCTCTGGACACCTGCTCTGGGCTCTCCTCCCCTGCCTAATGCATCCACATTCTGCAACCCCAGATCAGAGGCCCCCCCATGACCTGCATCAGAGCCATTGCAAGGAGGCGAAACCGTTTCCCATCCCACAGCAACGGGTGCCTGGTCATTCCTGTTTCCTCAGATTATATGACAGATTCCCGAGCAGCTGAGGGGCCACTGTCCTCGCCTGAGGCAGGCTTTCTGAGACAGTCACAATCTGTGACTGCAATCTAGGAGACCTAGTCCCAGTTATCTAGGAGGCTGAGGCAGGATTGCAAATTTGAGCTAAATGTGGGCAACTTAATGGCCATCTAAGACCTTGTCTCGAAAAATAATAAAGGGTTGGGGGTATAACTCAGTGCAGATGCCCTGTGCTCAATCCCTAGAGCCCATAAAATAGTCATTAAACTGTAAAACTACACTACTCAAATCTTTCTCCTGCTTTGGAAAATAGTGGTTATTTTCATAAAACCTGTTTTTTTTTTTTTTTAAACCTGTTTTTTCCATGAACGGATAAAGAGCTCACTATCACTCATTCTGACAGCATCGAGGCGACTCACAAGAGTGCAGCTTGAACAGCAGCTTCACTGTGTAGTGGTAGAGGTGGCTGCAGTCCTGGATGACCTGGATGAGTGGGGCCAGGCGACACTGACCAGAGGCCATCTGGGACACCGCGATGGCTGTGTTCAGCTGCCGGAAAACTGCATGGGAAGGGTGGGAGGAGAGCGCGTGAGCAGCGCAGCTGCAGCTGGGCCCAACAGCTGCCCCAACTGCCTAGGCGACAGTGACCTGTCATACAAGGTCACAGCAAGGTGCCCACCAGCTCCAACCCACTGTGAAGTTTAGAGAAGGAAAGGGTCAGAACCACAGGACCCCAGCCCTCGCCTCCTCCAGGCTGATAACCAGGCCTGAATCAGAATGCAGAGTCCGACAAAGGACAGTCGCAACTGCCTTCTCCCTGGCCTGCAGCTTCTCCGGGACAAAAAGCAGGCAGAGGGCCAGGGCGGAGAGTGAACACGCAGCCCCTTGCTGGCAGAGCAGATCTCTGCCTGGACAGGGAGGAGGCGCGGAGCCCCTTCCTGGCCTCTCCATTTCCAGTTAGTGCCATCCTAGAGGCATGCAGCATGCGGGACACGGGAACAGATGGCACCACGCAGCCTGCATGCTTCCCGCAGCCCAGTGTTTCCGGCTCTTTCCCAGCCACTGTGTGTCACACGCATCTCTCAGCAGCCACACTGTCCCCTGCAGTGGAGCCGCTGGGCTGCAGCGGATGCGGGGACCCCTGTACCTGGCACCACCACAGTGACCTCATTTTGTGCTTTCTCAAGACATCTGTGTCACTGTGGGTGGGGAACTGCGGGTTCCCTGCACTTCTGTTGTGGGGACCACTGTTGTCCATATGGGCTGCTTCCTGGGCTAAGAGCAGCCAGGGAGGGGACACGGGATGAGGCTCCTGCCTGGTGGCCTCTGGGCCGTGAGGGGCTTGGGCCTAACACCTCTTTGCTAGGGCGCAAAGCCACAGCCCCGGTGCAGCCACACCCTGCACACCTCCAAGTGTGCCCCGCCTCCCAGCCCACAGAGCCCTGTCAGAACCAGCTCAGAGCCCAGAGCAGGGCTGCCACCCACCTCAACTCCAAGTTTCCCTTACAACGGCACCTGCTTCTTGCACTGCCAAGAATGCTGAGGTCCCCCCCGCATTTCCTGCCTACTAGCAGCTCCCCGGCTAGAAAGCCTTGTGTGACTCAGAGGTGCCCAGTGAGACCCAAAGGCGGCAGCCTGGGGAGGGCCGCTGCCAGCACACTGTGGCCTGCAGAAACCTAGGGACGACCCCCACACCCCAGGGCCCCGTGCTTGGGACTGATGGGGTGAAGCGTGCGGGCTGAAAGGACTGCCAAGACTGTCTCAGACGGGTCAGCAGGCTTTGGAGGTTCCTATTCCTAGGACGAGTGTGGACTGCGGAGGGACAGGACCTTTTAAGAATTTGTTTTTGTGGTGCTAGGGGTTGAAGCCCAAGCCTCACACATACTAGGCAAGTGTTCTACCACTGAGCCACGCCCTCAGTGCCTTTTACTTTCTGAGACAAGGTCTTGCGAAGTTGTCCAGGCTGGCTCTGCATGTTCCATCTTCCTGCCACAGCCTCCTTAAGGCACCTCACTACCAACCTGCATTTAAGAATGCTGCCTAGGCACAGCTCAGTGACCAAGCACTGGCCTCGAAGGCCAGGCCTGGGCTTGGGCTCCTGCTCAGCTGTGTCCTGCACTCGGAGCTGGGCATCCTCTCAGGACGACTCACCTGATTCCGACAGCTTTAGCTCGCAGTCCATGTAGTCAAACATCTCCACAGTGAGCTGGAAGCTGCAAGGTGAGAGGGAAGAAGGGGGGCTGGGGTGCTGGGCCCATCCATCCCAAAGACCAGAGGGTGCAGGGAGCCTCTGCACAAGAGGGAAATGTCCAGGTTCCACCCTCCTGCCTGTGCTCCTAGTGTGAGCACCCCATGTAGGTGCCTGGGTAGGAGGGGGCTCGATGACCTCCCTCAGGGTAGTGGCAGAGGAAACTCACATATTGTTGACATCGGTCCCGGCTGCCTTCTCTAGCACCTCGTCTGTCACCTCCAGGCCCGCAGGAAACTGGGGGTGCTGCAGAGAGACCCCAGCTGCAGGCAGGCTGCTGGCCCACAGCTCTCCCAGGTGCTCCCGGCAACATCAGCTCTGCCCAGCTCTTCAGCCAAGGAGCAGCCAAGGAGGACCCAGCTGGGCAGTGGAGAGACCCTGGGGAGGAGCAGGGGGCGGGCCACGGACAGGACAGACCCACCACAGTGTCACAGAGAAAAGCCTATGACCTCAGCCCACAACTCCCAAGTAAACTACCTTGAGGTGGAAGGAGATCTTGGTCAGCAGGAGTTTGGTGTAGACATTCACCAGCTGTCCATAGCGATCGTGTAAGTGGCCCTATGGGGACAGAGCTCAGTGAGGCCACTGCCCCAGGCCACACCTGAGAGCCCAGGAGTCAGGCAGACAAGGAACAGGTGGGAAGAGAAGGAGACAGGAGCATCAATCCCAAGCTCAGCAGTCGCTTGTCCACTCAACAGTCACTTCTATATGCCCCACCGCTTCCTCCAGCTTCCCTTTATCTGGTCCTTGTCATTCTAGCCAGGGACCTCTTCTGAGAAGAGGTGCTTTGTCCAGGGCAGCAGGCCAACTTCCTGGGACACTTCAGGAAAGTGCCACAGGCAGATAAAGGAGGCGAGAGGCACGTGCACTGTCCTGTCCCAGTTGTTCCAGCTCCGTCTCCCACGCTGTGCGCCCTGACCTCCAGGAACAAGGATAAAATTCAGGGGCCCCTCAGGGTCTGAACGCCTGCTCTCTCAGCAACAAGTGGGGCCCCCAGAACAGACATGTTACCACCTGGTGACCCCAGTGCTGCACAGGGCCTAAGACCAGGGCACCTGCACAGGGCCTAAGACCAGCACCTGGGGAGCAAGTGGAAAGTGTAACCCTCATCTGACCATACAGCACCGGGATCCACACCTCCAGATGGGCCTCTCAATGCCAGAAAGCAAGGCTGCCACTTCACTCTGACGCCTGCCACCCCCACCACGGCCGACTTCTGCCCAAAGAGGAGGCGTGGACACCTGCACCTACCCACAGGTCCCCGATCTCCCGGATGTTACTCCGGTAGCGCTGGCAGTCGTGCAGCACATTGGCATGGCCATCCCGCAGGACCTTATGCAGTACGTGGCAGAACTTCCAACTGAGGATGGCGCTGCTGGGCAACGGGAGGCCAATGGCATAGGACCAGAAGGTGAAGGCGCCCTTCTCGTGGTGTGTGCCCAGAATGATGCCTACAAGGTCAAGGTCAAGTGAGCGCAGAGATGGAGTGGGCGTGAGGTCAGGACGCCCCAAGAACACAGGCACATAGCTGCAGAAGTTGTGCCCACACTCCAGTCCCCACCGCACTGCAGGCAGGACCATGCAGCCTGCGCATGCTGCCCCTGGCCTCGGCCCCCAGCAAGCACACAAGGATACGCCGGGCATGCTTCTCCTTCACGGGGGCCTCCTGGCTGTTGATGGCCTTGCTGATGCTGATGGCCTGTGGGGACACAGGGGCAGCTGTCAAATGCCATGGCCCATGGGGGGGGCACAACCAGGTGGCAGGTGCAGGGACGAAGGAGGGGCCCTCACCCTGAGCCCCTGCTGGTTGGGACCTGTCACTGACACCCAGTGCCAGAGTCACAGAGCCTCCCAGGGCTCTGGGAGGGAGAGCGGGAAGCAGTGCTGGTAGCCTGGGTGACACTGCTGTCTCAAACACCCCAAAGACCCTCAGGTCTTGGGGAAAAGCCACAGAGCCCTGAGACTAGACTCCTTAGCCAGATTCCTTCCATGAAGGGCAACAACGTCCCCTCTCCCGGGAGGAGACCATCACCCATCTGTCACGAGGGGGCCTTGTTCCTGGTCCTGACTCAGTTCCTCCCCACACAGAAGATGTGATTGGCAGAGGGTGGAGGGGACCACGTGGCACCTGAGAAGCAGCCCTTCTGGCTCACGGCCTCCTGCCTGGGACACTGCAGCAAGCCCACTCCTCCCGGCAGCAGGGTTGGTGAGCGGGCAGGGACAGCACTTGCCTCAGCAGGAGGCACAGAGCTGAGCCCATGGCTGCCCAGGGCAGTGTGGCGTGCGATCTACTCTCCACCCAGCGGCTCCCCTGCGCCCCACACTGCTCCGAGGGGACCCTCCATCCACTGTGCTTAAATGGAGTCAGCCGGCTTCTGCATTCACTCACAAGCCAGTGGGCCACAGAGCCACCTGTTCTGTGTCTGCTGAGCCCATGCCACACAGCACCCGGGTCCCAGCAGACCTGGAAGACGACACCTCCCAGTGGGAACAATGGCCTAGCACACAGCATCAGCAGGTCCCCTTTCTCCTCCTTGAGCTCCCCACTTTCTTCTTCCGTTTAGTACTGAGGACTGAACTTATGGCCTTTCCAGTAAGCCAAATCCCCAGACACTTTTTGTTTTTTTGAAAATTTTCTTATTTATTGAATTTTCAGAATCATAACTTTTTGATTGTGCCTGCTTTTTTTTTTTTTTTTTTTTTTTTTTGTGGTAAATGAGATCAAACTCAGGACCTTGCACTTGCTAGGCAGGAGCTCCTGCCACTGAACTACATTTCCAGCACCACTTTTTAGTTTGAGAAAGGGTCTCATTAGTCACTGCTAAGTTGCTCAGGAGGAGCTTGAACTTGAAACCCTCCTGCCTCAGCCACCCAGTGCTGGGCTATAGGCCTGTACCACCACTGCTGATCCACGATGCCACATTCTGGGGGAGAAACTGAAGCCCAGGGGATTAGGTACGTGGCCCGTCTCCTCTAACCAAGGACAAAGCCAGCGCTCTGAGCCAGGTCTGCCTGCTTCCCCGCCCCACAGCCTTAGTGACCACCACCAGCTGGCACCGCCTTCCCTGGGTAGGGGCTCACACCAGTGGCCCTGCCCCTGCCTTCTCACAAGCCCAGAGTCGATCCTTTGCCGGCTGTGTAACCCAGCCTCAGCCAGCCTGCCATCTGAGCTGGCCACCTGGCCCCCACAACGCCTGTGAGCAGGTGCAGACGCCGTCGCCCCACTGCCCAGCGGCTCTTCAAGGGTCCCTGCGCACTGTCTTCTCTCAGCACGCCTGCCAGAGAGTGACATGTTCCCCGCTTGCATGGTCCTGCCTGCACACAGAGTCCTCTCCAGATCAGGGAGCTGGGGCGCAGCCGCAGAGGGCAGGAGGGTGCCAGTCAGGCGCCGCTAGCCGGAACACAGGCCCGTTGTGTGCGGGCTGCAGATGTGTGGGGCGGCCAGGCGCCACACAAGGGGGCCCAGTGCTCACACAGTGGGGGTTTGTGGGCACCTTAGCCTCTCCGTCCCTCCCAGGCAGCAGCCAGGCCTCATTCCAGGAGTGGGCAGGGTGACAGGATGGCCTCGGATGGGGTCCTTGTTGCCAGGCATCCCGACACCTCTACTCAGGACTACAGGCCCCAGCAGGCCTGACTTTGGTGACAATGCTTCTCAGCATGCCCCCCACCTGCTCGGTGGGCTTCACTCTGCAGAAAGGAGGTGCTCCTGAAAGCCCAGAAAGCCTTGCTGTGCTCTCTGGCCAGGGCTCCTGGGCAGCCCTGGAGCCACAACTGTTCCAGTGGGCAGGACACAGGGAGTCCCCGAGGCCCTTGTGGGGCTCCCTGGAGAGAAACAGAGGATCATGACCTCGAGGGCAGAATAGAAACCCAGTGCTGCGGACAGAAGAGTCCTGAGGGCGGTGGTGACCATTTCAGGGGTGTCCATCTGCTGCCTGGCACCCTGACTCCTGTCAGGCTCAGGGCTAGAAGAACCTCAGGCAGAAGAACAGTCTGCTGACCCCCACTGGCTGAGTGCCCTTGGGGACAGTGGGTAGCACTGTGGCAGTCTTGGGGGTGCTCTCCCCATTTCTGCAGAGGCACAGAACCTTCTTGGGAGGCGGGCAGGTTCCAGCCCCAGTTTAGGAATCCGGGGGGAGTGCAGGGCAGACAGGTGTGGTGTGGAAGCAGCCCCAGCACTGCTCTAAGGAGTCTCACTGCGTTCCACCAGAGCCAGGGCCCACCCCAGCCATCCTGCCGCCCAGCTCAGGGCCTTGGTACCTCTCCTGTGCCCCCCAGTCACCTGCTAAATGCTCTCTCACATCTTTTTTTTTTTGGTGGAACCCGGAATTGAACTCAGTCCCTTGCGCTTGCCAGGGAAGCACTTATTCCACTGAGCCATTTCCCTGGCCCCACGCTCTCTCACATCTTAACCCCATCTGCAGCACTGCCATCAGAAAGTCTTGTCTGTCTGCCACCGTACACTGTCCCCACCTCAACCCCAGAAACGGAAGCACAGGTGACCCCTAGAGCCCACACCTCTGCAGCTGCATGTCAGCCACCCTCCAGCAAAAAACTGGCTGAGAACTGTGTGCTGCACACCACATGCCAGGCTTCTGTCACTGTTCCCCAGCGATGGAGGACAGCCACAGGCTGTGGGTTCCAGTGCACAGGAGGACCGTGCAGCTGACACGCAAACCTGCATCATTCCATAGAGACTTGAGCTTCTGGGGTCCGGGAACTGAACCTCACAGATTCCAAGGGACAAGTGCCCTCTGGCTCCCTGGTGCAGTCCCACACCATGCCTGGCAGTCACCAATCTGTCCTTTTCTTGTTTGGCTTTGCTGCAGTGTGGGGGGGGGGTGAGCCCAGGCGCAGTGGGCAAGTGCTTGACTCCATGCCCGTCCCCTGCCCCAAGCCCTTAAATCTTTCCTGGACACACAGGAGAGGGCCACTCGAATGCGCCAAGCGCTTTCCAACCAAGGGCTGGCTAACTTCAAGGCAGCGTCTCTCTCCAGCTCATAATTTAGCCACAAGAGCTACATGGTTGAGTAGCTATAAAACAATTTCTGTTTTTAAAATCAACCCTGGAATGAATCAACTTAAGCCTCCTTGTGCTGTTATCACGAGGCCCGTGGCAGGGACAGAAACGCTCTTCAGAGGCTGGCAGCATGGCGGGTCACCCTGCTCCGCACTTTCAAAGGCTGGCGTGAAGGACAGCGCGCTCTCATTCAGGCACTCTCGCCACCTCAAAGGCCATTGATGATGGCAAACACAGCACTTCTGTGGCTGCGACGGCCACACAGGCCACGTGCACAGCAGAATGGATCGCTACTCTGACAGGAAGGAAGCGCTGGCTGCCCCATGCAGCCGTCCCTCTCCACTAGTGGCTCCGGCCCCCATGGGTCCCAGCCCTGTGTTCAGGAAACTGGGCCACAGCAGCCTACACGTCCAAGAGAGCCCCAGGGAGAATCCATGTTCTAGAGAATGCCAACAAATTCGCAACCCAGTCCACTGCCACCTGTGTTGCTGACTTTGTGGGTGACACACAGGAGCAGGAAGATTTGGCCCTGAGTCACACTCCCACCATGCCAGTTCTAGAACTGGCAGGGACCCAGCCCAGTGGTTTCGTTCCTGGGCACTAGTGACATCACCAAAGACCTGTCTGTCCCACAAGCCAGGGCCTGAGTCACTCCCAGGCAGACAAGCCTGTGGCAGTTGGAGGCTGGTGTTTATTTGCACCAGAGAAAAAAACAGTTGACCTAAGTAAGCTACGTCTTCACAGGCGCGTGACCGAGGATGGCCATCCTGCCTAAGGGTTTCAGGCCATAGTAGACAGGCTGCTGACCAGGGCTGAAGCAGGCCCAGCCTCACATCTGTCCTCTGCTCCCTACTCCTCGGCAGAGCACACGACGACAAGGGAGGCCACAGGAAAGCGCTGGTGGAAGAGGCTTCACAAACAGGGTGACACCTGAGCCAGCCCTCACCTACGCAGGAGCTGGCAGGCGGGCAGCGCAGCGGGGGAAGGCCAGGCTGCCGAGCACAGCCACCCAGCGGGACCGAGCTCGCAGGCTGGTGGCTGGGTTTCCGACACCACTCCAGAGGTTTCCACGCGGGCTGCCTGCATTTCATTCGCAGGTTCCGGGCCAAGTCCACACTCTTCTACTGAGAAGGGCAAGGCTAGCCAGGTGGGTGGCACACACCTGTAAGTCGCTGCTGCCCTAGAGGCTGAGGCAGGAGGATCAAGCATTACACGTCCGGCTGTTCTTTATTTTGTGTTAATGAGACCGAACACGAATAAAGAGCTGAAAAAACAGCTTGGAGGAGAACCCTTGTCTTGCACACAGGAGGTTCTGGGTTCACCCTCTAGGACTACAAGTGTGAGGGTCAGTTTGCAGGCCATGTGGGCCCCATCCTCTCTGGAGTGCCCTCCTGCAGATGTGTGCTGCAGCACAGCCACCAGATGGAGAACATCTGGAGGACTCGCACAGGGCCTTACTCTTCCAGGGTCGGCTGTTCTTCACTTGTGTCCCCAGAAGCCCTGGCTCCCCACTTATGGTTGCCTAAACTCAGGGCTCAGGTCAGCATCCCACAGGGTCAGTCTCTGTTCTGCACACAGTGAACCCAGCATCACCACACCCCAGATCCACGCATGTCTACAGATCCTCTGTCTCTCCACGAGGGGCGGGGAGGCTGTTAGTACACCCATTTTGCAGATGAAAAGACTGAGGCACAGGAATGCAAAGTGACAAGAGCCAGCCTGACCTAGTATCTTGCCTGTTCTGCCTCAGCCCACAAGCCCTAGCTGGCATCTCTCCCCACTACGGGGGAGCGAGGATGACTGGAGACTCCCAGGGCATACTGTTTTGTCCTGGATACACAGGATCTGGGAAGGTGACACTCAAGAGGGGGGCTCTGGCCACCTGGAGCTTTAGAAGGTGGCCTGGGGATGCTGGGCCTGGTCTTTTCTCTCCCTGCAGAGGAGCCTTGGCGTGCCTCTGGGCATCCAGCTGTGGGCACCAGGACTCTGCTTGTTGCTTGGGACACAATGGGGAGGGGACAGGACACCCTGGTGCCACCTGCTGAGGCTCAGCCTCATGACTATGGTCAGACACATCCCAGCCACCCACTACACAGGTCAGGAGTCTTCCACACTGGGGCTGGGCACCTCGTTCATTATCAGAAACGTTTTGCAGGCCAGGGGAGGGTGAGTGGCAGCTTTTGCTGCAGATTCACTCTGTTTAGGAAGTGGCCCGGTGGGCATGCACGGGGCCCAGGGGTCTTAAGACACTGCGTTCACCCTGGGAACTCAGGGCAAGCTCCAGACAGCAGTCTGTACCCTGCGGTCTGCTGCCCATAGCGAGTCTGAGGGCCACCTGGCTGGGAGAGCGCAACCCCATCCTACTTGCAGGATTCTGGTGCCAACAGAACCAGCCGCTGCTGAGGCCTGCACACTGCTTCTTCAAGCTCCCTGGTGCTTCAGACACTGCACTATCGAAAGCGGTAGCCAGCTGTGTGTGGCTTCTAGGACCTGGCTCGTGAGCTGCGCCAAATACATACCTGACTTCAGAGACTTAGGAGTGAGTGAAGCATGACGTGAACTAGCCCATTCAGGTTTAGTGACTACTCGTCGAAAGGGCGATGCACAAGTGCCTGCCTGGCCAGTGCAAGGTCCTAAGTTTGGTTCCCAGAACCACCACCACCACCAAAAGGCCACAACAGACTAAATAAAAAAGATATAACTGCTCCCAACACCATGGGAGGCTGAGGCAAGAGGATCACAAGTTGGAGCCCAACCTGAGTAATTTAGCAAGACCCGTCCTGAAAATAAAAAAATAAGAGGGCTAAGAAATTAACTCAGTGTGAAAGACACGGGTTCAATCTCCAGGAGGAAATAAATGCTCCAAATGAAATTGCCTCCACCTGTCTGTTTATGCTCCTAGAGGCCACTAGATGAGCCCAAGTGATACCTGTGGCTCTTCTATCAGGCAGGGCGAGGAGTTCTGAGCTGTTGATAAACGTGAGTCTCTATCACGCAGGCTATGCAATTATGTCCCTGACCTGGAAAATGCCAGCCTCTAAACTGTCTCTGCTGTGACTGCTACAACGAAATGCCACAGGCAGGCTTCGTGGCTTAAGACAACAGAAGTTCAGACTACAGAGATGGCCCCATTCCTTGGTGGACTCCTTCAAAGCCTCCACGGGCTGTAGAGTCTTCAGCTGCATCATTCCAAGCTCTGCCAATTCTCATCCATACCTGAAGACCCTGTGGCTCCACTGGGCCCACCTGGTCCCTCATGCCACTCACCCAGCTCCAAGTCAGGTGCTGTGCTTCCGCTTACCCAGTTCTGTAGCACACGCACTGGGCCCAGGGCCTGGTACACAACATACTTGGGGGCCATTATGCAACCTCCTCCACAGTATCGCTCATTCTTAGAGCAGCCTCCTCACAGGACAGAAAGCCTTTAGGATTTAAGCAAGCAGCTCAGGGACAGTGGCTAGAAATCACATATTCCTGCTATCAGTGTGTTTCCTGAAGGCATGCCAACTTTTTTTTTCCTTGTAGTACCAGGGATTGAACTCAGGACCTTTACGCTGAACTACATCTCTAACCCTTTTCACATTCTATTTTGAAACAGGGTCTCTGGGCCGGGGAGATGGCTCAGTAGAATAAGTGCTTCCCTGGCAAGTGCAAGGCCTGAGCTCAATCCCTGGTTCCACCAAAAAAAAAAAAAAAAAAGAGAGGGTCTCACTAAGTTGCCCAGGCAAGTCTCGAACTTGTTACCCTTCCACCTTTGCCTCCCAAAGCAGACCAGTTTTTGAACCCTACAGCCAACTTTCGGGTTCAGCACACAGGGCTAACGTATCCGGTAGTATTCTGTATTCAGAGTATAAAAATGAGAAGCAATTAATAAAATTTTGTCCCTCTGTTTTGAAAAGGGGCTTTCTCCCAAAGGGACTAAAGTCACAGGGCAGAAGAGACAGCTTTCTGGACACTCGCTGGGATCAGGAACCCACTCAGTCCTGCACCTTAGGAGTTTGAAACCCATCCCAGCCACAAGCGCAGGGCACCCAAATCAAAACCTGGTGCCCTCACCCAACACTCCTGAGAGCTCCCTGTAGCAGCCAGGGCAAAACAGGGCGTGGCCTGTCCAGAAAGCAACCTCCCAAGCTCTTCTTTCTGACCCAAGAGGACAAACAAGGCTGGTGGGCAGGGAGGAGCTCGCTCCTAAGCCAGCTGCACTGCCCCCGCAGCGCTGTCAAAGTCAAGGCAGGCTGCGCCTTCCAAAGGAAGCAGGTCCGAGAGCGGAAGTGCTATTTTCTGTCCCGAAGGAGACCAGAAACAGGAGCCCAGTCTCTCTGGGCCCTTTCCACGGTGAGGCCTGGCTGGCAACTCACTGGATATTTCTGGGAACGATCTAATTAAATATTAACCACTTAGAAAACCTCATTCTTCCATCCCTCAGCAAGTCACAGTGAAGACAGACCCAGCCACTGGACACGAACTCGATTCGTGCTGAAAAAGAGCCGTGGGTGCCCCAAGTTCAGTGAGGTTCTTTTCAGTACCTCAAAAGACCCACTGATCCAAACGACACAACCCATTCTGTTTACAAACCCACCACCATGTCAGATTCGGCCTGACATCCAGGAGGGTGGCCCTTACCACCATTCCTGAGCAAGATCAACGGACCTAGCCATTCAAATCCAAAAATCAGTGAATAAACAAAGTTTTCTCTGCCATTTCTGTCTCTCCCTGTGTTCTGCAAGTTCCTGGCACAATTAATTATGTATTAATGACTTTAAATTAAATGCCATGCTTGTTCTTTTATGACAGACTCCCAGGCTGGACCAGATGACGATGACAGTGATCACATGGGCACATTAATCATTTGCAACCAGGTTGGTTTCCGAGCTCAGAGCTTGGGGTTCTATTTTCACTTTCATTGTCAATCTGAAGCTCAAAGGTTGGAAGGTCTCCCATGTTTTCTTTTATTTCAGAAGAAAGCTGTAGCGGACAGACTGCGTGTGAATACTGAAGTTGTTTTGAAAGTGACTGATGTCCTCTGGGACGGGCCAGGTGGAGCCTGCTCAGGGAACCCACAAACGCAAACGTCACTAACCTGCTTCAGACTGACTTCCTCATTTCTAAAGTAAAAAATTTCATCCATTTCAGTCTTGGTTGACTTCCTTAGCTAAATATGTCCCCCGCCACCCATCTCCTGGGGACAAGAACACTTCAGAGTTCATCAAAATGAAAGGAACAGAAACTGGGTGTGGGGGTGCACGCCTGTAATCTCAGCATTCAAGAGGCTGAGGCAGGAGGGCTGCAGCAAATACTGAGGCATATAGGTGAGTTCAAAGCAGCTTGAATTGCACAGCGAGCTCTTGTCTCAAAAAGGGTGTAGCGGGCGGAGGTACATCAGACCCGCACCAACACAGGTACACACACACACACACACACACGAATCATTATTTAACCTCCACCCTGCACCTTCCCGGGTTGGGCCCTCGGCTGGGCAGAACTGACGCGTGGGAGCGCAGGAAGAAGCCTGGGAAGTTTCCGTCTGCCGGGCGCCGGCGTTTAACAAGGGGGTGGCGGGCTGGGTGGCCAAAGCCTCCGCGCCGGCAAACGAGTTGGGCGACCTTCGTGAAACTTTTCACCCGTGAATAATCAGGCGCGGATAATCAGCCGCGGCCCGCCAGGAACGCAAGCCGGGAGCCCCTCGCGGAAGCGTACGGTCCCTGCGGCGGGCGGAGCGGCCGGCGGGCGCAGGACCCCAGCCCGGCCTCCGCGCCCGCTCCGGGCCTCCGGGCCTCCG
>NW_004524652.1:6387543-6406201 GCF_000260255.1 Octodon degus
GCTCGGCGCCCGCGGGCAGCCAGGCCCTGGCCCGCCGCCCACCGCCGCCCGCTCTCGCTCGCCTGGTTCTTGTCGAACTGCTCGCGCTCGGCCTCCAGGCTGTGGCCGGGCCTGCGGCTCAGCACCCGCGCCGGCACGCTCTTGATGCTGTTCATCCCGCCGCAGCACACGCCCCGGCCCAGCCCCTCCGCTCGACTGAGCGACCGCTCGCCGGCGCCTAGGCACCGCGACGCCGCGCGGGGGCGGGGCGCGCTGGCCACGCCTCCTGACCACGCCTCCTGGCCACGCCCCGGGCCACGCCCCCGGTTCGACGCCCGCCCTCTCCTCGCCGGGTCCGCTCCGGGCCGCCAGGTACGCCCCCCCCCCCCCCAGGACCGAAGGCGGAGACAAAAGGCCGCCAGCCCCGCCACCCCGCCAGCCCCCTGAGAAACCGAAGAGAAAGCTGCCCCTAACCCTAACCCCACTGAAACCGCTCGGGGACAAATTGGGCAACTCGGGCTCCCGTGAGCCTGGTCGATCCCCGCGCAGCCAGGCCGGCGTCTTCCAAGCTTAGGTCTTATTTCACGTGTCACGCGTCTGAGCTTCCCCTCCTGGGCACTGCTCGGCCCCGCGCAGCTGTCACCCTCGAGGCGGAGGGCAGAGCCCAGCGGGCCGCCCAAGCAAGAGGAGACAGATGCCAGGAGTGGCCTAAAAGCGTGCTTTTAAATGAGGGTCATAAGACTGAAAAGAAAAATAACCCGAAGTTCGGGACACGGTTGCGCATGTGTGTAATCCCAACACCCTCTGAGAGGTGGAGGCAGAAACTGCAAATTAGAGCCAAGCCCGGGCAATTTAGTGAGACCCTGTATCGCGATAAAAAATAAAAATGTGCTGTCTCTGCGGTTCTTAGCTTTTGTGCCAGAGTGTAGATATGAAGTTGCCCCACAAATATACTAAAGATTCCCTATGTTTTTGGAATTTTTCTATTTAAAAAATTTTTAGGCCTAGCATAGTGGTGCTTGCCTGTAATCCCAGCCCTGGAGAGGATGAAGCAGGAGGATTACTTTGAGTTCAAGGCCAGCTATATAGTGAGTTTGGGACCACCCTGAACTACATGGCAAGACTGTCTCCAAAGACAAAACAAAATGTATTAGTATATGTCTGTGATACATAATTGCTACATTCATCTTGAGAAATTGCAACATATACGTTTTGCCTTTTTTTTTTTTTTTTTGACAGGGTCTTCTTTGTAGTGCAGGCTGGCCTTGAAAGCACTATGTAGGCAAGGCTGGCAGCCCCACTACCTCAGCCTCCCAAGTGCTGGGATTATTGACCCCTTAATTTTGGAGGCAAAGCGTCACCAGGCTCATCTACCTGTTGGAGGGGAGATGCTGCCTTAGGAAGCCTGCTGTTTTCGTCCTGTGAGACTGAAGTGCTCTTCAGGCCTGAGCCCTGTCTTTCTGCTCTCTGACCCCTCACTGTCCTGTTCAGGAGCTGACCATGGACACTGAAAGTTGTATGGGACACAGCTGTCCTCTCCACTAAAGAGAGATTAATCACTTTCTCTAATTCCAATCCCTGGAAAGCTTATTTACCAGAGTAACTAACAGCAGAATAACAATTGGTGATGTTTATTGGGTGCTTAGTTGCCAGGTCCTAGCTAAACCCTTTAGAGAATTATCTTGTCTCTGATCCTCAGCAATTTAGTCAGACACGGTCAGCTACAGACCACAGTGGTGGTCTAGCTATGTTTCAGACTCCTTTCCTATAAGGAACTCACATGCGGACGCGAGGCGGACACATCTGCTACAGTGACTTACCTTAGCAGCCACAGACCTTGTGTTTTTCAGCTCTGTGCTCAGCATTTTGGCCACAGTGTCTGGCTCCATCCTCTCAAAGGTTTGGCTAACAGCTTCGGCTGTGCCTGTTCTCCAGCCAGGATGCTGGCGCGGCTGCTTGGAGATGAAGGCAGGGACGCGTCCTGCACGGGGCCCGGGAGCCCTGCAGCAAGGCGGAGGGTGGAGCCCCACTCCACCAGCTGGTGCGCTTGACACTTGTCTTACTCTATGCAAGGCCATGGCTGGGGACACAAGGGTGCAAACTGCCCCCTTCTCATTGTCAGGATTCATCTTCCAAACGTCTTTGGGTAGAAGGTCTGCTGCACCACTGGCTGTCTCTCATTGCCTGAGATTCTCCACATCACTAGAATCAGGGTGCCCACCGTGGAGCCCAGGCTCGCCTCACTCGTGCTGATCCCTGCCTCAGCCTCCCAAGTCCTGGGATTATGAGGGTATGCTACCACGCCCAGGTCCCAGGTCCCATTTGGGTGTCCTGAGGACTGTTCAATCTTCTCCTTATGATATTGCCAACACCACCCACTAGGGATGCAAACTGGACCCTGTTCTAGGCAAAACTGAGAAGATAGTTGGCAGCACTGGGGTTATGAAAGGTTGTATGCTACAGTCCCTACCCTGCCACGCGTGCATGACCGGCCCCGCCTCTCCCCACCTTCGTGTTGCTCCATCCTGGCCCGTCAGATCTGTGAGTGCGTCAGGCTCCTTCCTGTCCCAGGGCTTTTGCACATGCTGTTACGATCGTCTGGAATTCACTTCCTGTTTGCCTGCCTAGTGAACTCAGCTATTGCTTCAGATGTCTCTTCTGACCGATACCTCCCTGAACACCCTGCCCTGCCCTGTGTCTGCTGTCACAGTGTCTCAGCCTCCCTCCCTAGCACACACTGCTCCTTCCCTGACCTTGTTTAAGATCTGTCTCCCTCACTGGGCTGGAAGGAGGATTGACTGCTTTGCTCCCGGGGTCTCAGGTGGCCAGCAGGGCTGTTGTGTACACTGGATGCTTTTTCTGTCCCTTGCTGGACAAACTGAGCGCACGCCTGGCTGACGACCCCGAGGTTGCTTTCCGTGGCACTGATCGATGTGCCCTCCATCCACAGACCCACAGATCTGCTCCAGACGGTCCAGGGCTTAACCTGCTCTGTCTATGGCGGTGCTGATGGATGTGTCTGGTTTCTCAGTGGCATCTGGCACAGAGAACGCTGCTGAGGTACCGCTCCTGCAGACACGGGGTGCTGAGCCTTGTGGGAGATGCCCTGCGGTGCCCTAAAGGATCGGCCTCAAGAGGCGAAGGGAACAAGAGCTGCATACCTGCTAAGCCACCACCTCCTATGGTGACCTGAGCTTGGGGTAAACCACAGGAGGACCCAAGGCAGGACCTCAGGAAAACCCTGATTGTTTCACCAGAACAGGACAAGGGTTCCACCCTCAGCTCCCTTCTGAATCCACAGAGCCAGCCACCCCTCGGCAGCAGCTCTCCATTCTAAGCATTCTATGGACAACTGTGTGGGGTAAAACTTTTTAGTGTTTGTGTATTATTTTGAATCAATCTCTCTCTCTCTCTCTCTCTCTCTCTCTCTCTCTCTCGTCTCACTATGTAGCCCAGACTGGTCTTAACTTGTGGCGATCCCCCTGCCTCAGCCTCTCGAGCCTCAGCCTCTCGAGCACTGGGATTACAGGCCATGGACTAGCATCCTGGTTAAATCAATTTCTTTCGTGATATTTCTGCTTCTGTTTAAAAGATCTGTTCATAAATTCTAAAAATACCATCCTATCAGTCTTTTCCAATGCTGAGATCATTTCTGGCAGGCAAATTATAGCATAATTCAGCCACTTCTTAAGATCATACGCTGTTGATCTTCAGAATGATGGTGATGGCCAGGAAAAATGGTGCATGCCTGTTATACAGGGCTTGGAAGGCTGATGCAGGAGAAGTACTATACGTCTAAGGGCAGCGTAGCCTCCACAGTGAGCCCAAGGCCAACCTAAACTACATAGCAAGACCCTAAGCTCCTCCAAAAACCAGAAAAAAAAAAAAAAGAGGTGTGAGCGTGCATGTCTGTAACCCAGCATGTGGGAGGAGGAGGCAGGAGGATTGCTATGAGTTTGAGGCCAGCCTGGGCTACATAGTGAGTTCAAGACCAGCCCAAAGTAAGTACTAAGACCCAGAGCTGGTGATCGAGCTCGGTGGCACAGTGCCTGCCTGGCAAGTACAAGGTCCTAAGTTTGGTTCCCGGTACAAAGAAACAAACACTGAGACCCTGTCTTCAACACCCACCCCATACAATCCTAAATGTAAAACCTAAAATTTATTTTTCTTTGTCTTCTTTTTTCTTGTTTTTAAAGAGAATACAAAATAATGAAAAAAATTAGAAATGAGACAGAGTTTCATTGAACAAAATAATATGAATCTGACAGTATTTGTTGTACTGCATAGCGCTGTCTTCAAATTACTTGTTTAGATTACCAGATACATTTATGCAAAATTGGAAAAAGAAAAACAGTTGTAGGAAATTAAGAGAGAAAATAAAAAATAAAATTACTTTTCTTGCAACTTTTTTCAACATACACACACCCCTAGGATAGGTGCAGCCAATACTACAATCCTATGAGCTAAAAATACTTTTGCCATACGGTAATTTTTAATTCTCTTCAAATCCTACAGTTCCTCAAGTTTTGCTGCCTGGCCTTCAGCAGAGGGGCTTGGCCCTGGGCAAGGGGCTCCGCGGCAGGCACGCCAAGAGCAGGGGCAGAGCCTGCACCGACCCGGCTTCCCTTCCCCTGTGAGGTCGCCTCCCGGGACATTGCGGCTCCTGCGCACCCACATGGCGGTGTCAGGACCCACTGCACCTCTCCACACCTCGCTCTGTGCCACTGGCAGAGGAGACAGCAAGTGTGCAGAAGGACAAGGACGTGGCCAAACCCCACCCCACTTCTCTTTTCAGCACCCTAATTAAGAAGCCCAACCGGGGAGGCCCTTCCACTCCTGGGAAAATCATCTCTGAGGAAACCCTGAGGCCGCCAACAAAGGGGCATTTGTCCAGCACAATAGAACTTTGATATCTGAAATGCTTAAAAAAATATTCCCGTTCCTGAGGAGAGTGCTCACCAGGTCTCATTTAAAGTGCTAACTTCCTTAGTTTATTTTGTGCAATAAGAGAGACCCAAAGAAGAGTACCTTTGTTTACTATTAAAAATATTTTTTATTGACTGCAACTGATCAGTTCTCTTAGAAGGGACACAGAGACATTTAATTAGGTAAAAAATTAAATTACAAGTTAAAATGGAAGTGTTTTATTCTTTCATATAAAAAAATCCATATAAAACTTGATCTTCCAGCACACTCCTGTTTGTGTGAGTCCGGCTGGCCCAGGACAGGCGAGCCAGGGCAGCGACCCCCTCCCTGCCTGCGTCCACAGAGCAGCAAGCGCAGCCTGCAGCCCTGGTGACAGCCCTGGCGACAGCACTGCTCTCTCGACTGGGGCCGCTCTGAGGGCTCGTGGCGTCGAAGTGGAGCGCGGCTCTGGCGGCGCTGTCCTACCCTGGGCCTTCTCCGGCTGCCCCGCGGCCTGTGTCCTCTCATAATCCTCTTCTTCTTAGTGTCATCCCCAAACGTTTCACTGAAACAAAGATGGGTGCTTAAAGAACTGAAGGCACAGCCTCCCCCTTGGCATTAAATGCTGACAGAGGATCACAAGCCTCCTCTTGTTTAGGGGAGCAGGTCCTACCCATGTCAGTGCCTACCTCGCTCGAGGGGCTTCTGGAGGAAGGGAACAGAATGAAAATTTCGGGCTGGGGAGATAGTTCAGCGGCATAAGCGCCTGCCTGGCAAGCACAAGGTCTGGAGCTCAATCCCCGGTACCGCAAAAAAGCAAAAAACAAAAAAATCGAAAATCATTAAGCACTGCAGCCAGTGCTGAAAGCTCCAGCATCTAAGACATGGATGGGGACCCTGACTTCCAACAGGGTGAGGCTGCAGTTCTTGCGCAGAACGGGGAGGGAGGAGAGGCCGGGGCGCCGGCCTCGGGCTCACTAGACAGATCTTGGCCATATCCGCCTGGATCCTGAAGAAACTACATAAGAAACGGGGTTGGACAGCAGGAAACCAGACCAGGAAAGGGCTTCTGGGGCCTGCACACTTTGTACAAAGCCCGAACCCACACCCGCGATTTCTCTGCGGGGAGACAGATGGGTGGAACGCTGAGACGCCGGTTTAGATTCCGATAGTTAAAGTTCAACCTATAGATCCACGTCTTCAGACTTAAAATTCTTGATACTCAGCCCAAGAACCTTCTGATCTGCATTTCTCCCGTCACTGACATTTTGCTTTGATTGGATCTGGAAGGTATGTACGGCAATATGTCGGGCGAGCACAGAGGAAGATTACTGTCCAGCACCGCGGCCTTGCCTCCACGCTATCAGTCTCCCCGGTTACTTATTAAACACCAGCTGCGACACCAGGCTCGGCAAGCGAAGGTGACTTACCCCGGCCTTCGCGAACGCTGCACTTGACTTTGTCTTCTTCAGGGTCTAACGAAGGTATTCTTTTGAGGTGACTCTTCGGAGATTTCCTAGAAAACACCTCCCAAATGAGTACCCAGAACAGACAGCAGAAAACCCTAAAGGCCCTACACAAATACAGCAGAGGTGCTTTTTCCTTAGCCCCCCAGTACTGGGATTGAACACAAGGCTTCCATGCTAAGCGGCAAACCTGCCCCTATTTTTGACACAGGGTCTCACTGGTTGTCCAGGCTGGCCTTGAACTTGCAGCTCTCTTGCCTCAGCCTCCTGAGTAGCTGGGGTTACAAACCTGGGCCAGCACACGCAGCAGAGAGGCCTTGCAAAGCCCTCCAAGGATTAGCGAAGCACAATGAAGGAGCGATCCTGCACCTACCGCCGAGGTTCCCCTCCAGACACTCCCAGGATAAGGGAAAATCAGCAGAGTAGCAACATTATATTGACTGTAGTATTTATGTGTATTTTAAGACTTTGTAAACCCTTCCCACACTTTTATAAACCTTTCCCACACTTTTAAAAACAATTCTAATGTTTTTAACCATTTTCTTCCTTCCTTTTTTTTTTTTTTGGCAGAACTGGGGATTGAACTCAGGCCCTTGCACCTGCCAGGCAAGCGCTTATTCTACTGAGCTATCTCCCCAGCCCCTTAACCACTTTCTAAACTCATAGACCTACATAATTCTAACAAAATACATATACTGTATGGCACTTCAGAATCCTGAGACATAACAAAAAATCTGTAATAAATAATTTAGATTAAGGGCTGGGGAGATGGCTCAGTGGAATAAGCACTTCCCTGGCAAGCACAAGGGCCTGAGTTCAGTCCCCAGTTCAGCAAAAAATAAATAAATAAAATAAAATAAAATAAAAAAGTAAATAACTTAGATTAGTATACTTTTTTAAAACCCACGAAACAGTGAGTCCGTGAAAGTCGAGCAGCGAAAGAGCAAGGGACTGCTATAATTCTAAACAGCTGCCATCCGCCCGGCCAGGACATACTGGTTCTCAACTCCCACGCACAGAAGGCCACCCCATTTGCCATAACCCTGTCTGCCTAAGCAGGGTCAGCTGAAGCCCAGCCATCCTGGGCCGACCTCCCCCCGAGCGCAGCACAGGCCGAGCCCGCTCACACGTCTGCAGGCTGCCGCGCCGGGGCCCTGAGTGCCCGGCCACCCGCTGCAGGATGGAGCGTGGGCGGAAGAGGGCAAGCAGCACAAGGGAAGGGGAGGATGGCACCTGGTGCGGCCGCACCTGCTCTGCCCTCCTGGCCACCCCAGGATCCCCACAGCTCCCCAGGCACCCCAATGCTCTCCTGCGCCTGTGCAGCTCCCTGAACTGCTTTATTTCACTCCTGTGGAACTAGCAGTGTCCAGCAGTTGTGTGCTGGGCATGTCCCCCCACTGACTGAAAGTGGCTCCCACGCGCTTCCTGCGCACCCAAGCGCCCTGGGCAGCACCAGCTGCGAAGCTCCGTTATGGAAGCCACCCTGGGGAGCTCATCCACAACTGCATGACAGACAAATGCGGTGCGCACCTACAGCAGGGTATGAGTCAACCTCTTTCTTAGGGTTTTTGAGACAGCGTCTCACTTTGTAGCCCAGGCTGACCTTGAACTCATGAGGATCCTCCTGCCTCAGCCTCCTGAGTGCTAGGTTCACAGGGGTGCACCACTGTGCCCCGCAGATTTAATCTTTAAAATTCCACAAACAGGGACACGCGCTACAACAGGGATGGACACTGAGGACACAGAGCAAAAGGACGAACGCTGCATTGTTCCACCTCTACTGCTCAGAAGGAGCCAAATCATGAAGGGAAACAGGTGCCAGGGCCTGGGGGACCAGAAAGGGAGCCTTGCTATGTGACAGGCATGGGATTCCAGACATGTAAGACGAAGTCCTGAAGAGGACGGTGACAGTGGTGGCATGACTCAGGAATGTATTCCGCATCACTGTATGTACCCCTTAAGGCGGTTATGGTGGCACACTGTTTGGTCCACTCTGACCTGATGAAAACAAGGAAACCAACAAAAGCTGTGTGACTCTAAAAGGGGTCTGCATGCTTTACCTACCTGCCCCCCACAAAAAAGATTAAGAACCCTGACAGACAGATAATACATGGTGTGATAGAAAAATACAAAGAATTTTTAATTTAAAAAATTTATTACAGAACTGGGTATGGTGGGACACACCTACAATCTCAATCCTCAAGAGGCTGAGGCAGGAGGATCTCCATGAGTTTGAGGCCAGCCTGGGCTACATAGTGAGACCCTGTCTCAAAAAAAAATTATTACAATGTAAAACATGTTGTCAATTCCCCTCAAAATCTCCCTCCTCACTTCAATGCACTTATCCTAGTATTCTTTTTTTTTTTTTTAGACAGGGTCTTGCTATACAGTTCAGGCTAGCCTTGTATTCACTTTTGCCAGGCTGATCTGGAACTTGTAGCGATCCTCCTGTCTCAGCCTCCCAAGTACTGGGATTAAAGGTGAGGGCCACCATGCCCGGTTCCAGGGTATCTCATTATGCTTGCCACTTTCCTAATGACACCCAGGGAAGAGGGCGCCAGGCCTGCTTGAAAAACCAGCAAGAAGGATGGTGAGTGTGTTGGACATGGTAGGGAGGACCCTGAAGGGAACTCAGGGCATGGTGTCTTACTGCGACACACAAAAACAGCAGTCGCCTCTGTGGGATCACGGCCCAGGTGCTGCTGCTGTCCTGCGTGTGCAGAGCGCCTCCGGGCCCTCCGCCAGAGCACTGTTCTCCCGCAGCCTCATCTGGCCCGGCGAGAGCCGCTCCGCTGTGGAGTCGCAGGGCCACCTGCTGTGCACTCGGCCACCCTCACGCACCCTGCGCAGCCTCCCATCCCGGCTGTGCTGAGGCGGCGCTGCAGTGAAGAGCTCCAGTTCATGGCGAGCAGTGTTCTCACGGCAACACTGCTGCGTTAAAGGACCGGGTCGTCTGTGGTTGGGGAAAGCCCTGCCAGTTGTCTGCCCAGGCCTGCAACACCCGGCCCTGGGCGGGCGACCGGGGTGAGTGACTGTTTCATTGAGCTAGGCATGGCGGCACACGCCTACAATCCCGGCACTCAGGAGGCTGAGGCAGGAGAATCACCATGAGTTCAAAGCCCGTTTGGGCTACCCAGCGAGACTGTCTCAAAAAACAAATTTTTTTCTGTTCTGTTTTCCCACCTCTTGAATGAGTTAATCTACCAGAAAATATATTACATTTAGGCCGATCTTATTTTTAATTAAATGACCTTCTGACTCTCGTCATGGGCTGCTGAGTAGATTTACCCCTATTCCTCACCCTTAAGCAAAAGCTTGGGATTAGGGACGGGTCTTGGCCTCGGTAGCTCAAGTCCCCTAAGCCAGGTTCCCACGCAGCTGGCGCAGCAGCGGCATTTGCGTTGTGCGCTGAGGTCACAGCTTGCCTTCCTTCCGTACCTTTCCCGTCGGCTCCACTGTGGGCCACTACCAAGCACCCCAGAGCGGGCGAATGATGATCATAAACCGGGCGTGATGTGGGATGGGGACAAAGATGCACACACACCTGTGCACTCGCACGCGCACACACGCCCGTCTAGAGAGGTCTGAGATGAGGCTGCTCCTGTTCAAGCCTGTCTTACACCGTGATTTGCCAGGAAAGCCTGGCAGCCCGCTCGCCCTTACTGTACCTCGACGAGCTCATCAGCAAGAGAGGGGGTGCCTCTGCTTCCTGTTTCAGGTGTGGGTCGGTGAGAGGGGCCTGGGGGTGAGATGGCACCACAGAGGGCCGGAGCTGTGCTCCCCAGACTCGGGGAAGGAGGGGCAGGGCCCTTGCGGCCCCTCAAGGCCTCAGTCCCAAACCCTAATGGCCTCCCACAAGGCTGCTACTGGAGCACCCCAGGGTGGTGCAGACCCAAGGACAGCCAGGCCCAGGGGAGAGGGACCCAAGGGCCAGAAGCCACAAGGGTGCCTGAGAGACAGGTCTGTTGGGAGGCTCCTTGCGAAGGCGCGCTGCGCCCCAGCAGTGTGATGTTAGTAGACAACGCGAGCACGCAGAAGGTTCACCTTTAACCAAAATTCCAGGTACAAGAAATACCAGGTGAGCTCCCAGCCGAACTGAACCACTAGAAATACACAAGACACCCCAAGGCGCCACGTGCCCCCCAGACAACGCATCCATCTCTTCCTCCTCTTGCCCTTCCACAAGTCAAGGGTCTCTTCCAAGGTCGAGGGTCAGCTTAGTGCAGCATCTCTGGGCGTAGTAACCACTTAACGGGTACAAAGCTGTCCTGCCCACGAGACACGTGCTGCGCTTCAGCAATTTGCCCCATTAGTCGGTGTCTGGTGGTCATGGCCACCATTTGGAGCCGCTCTTGCGATTGTAGAGGCCACAGCTGGCTTGTATAATCTCATGATGTCTCAATAAATTTGGTATTAAAATATTTATGCAAGTTTCTCTCTTCCTGATGTATGTTTTGTTCATTTGTTTTTGACGGGGTCCCAAGGAAGAGTAAGAGGATGCACCTGCAGCTTAGAGTCTAGACTTTTTTTTTTTTTTTGTCTGTTTGAGACAGAGTCTCGCTATGTAGTTCAGACTGGCCTTGAGCTCACTTTCTCGCCCAGGCTGGTCTCGGACTCACAATGATCCTCCTGCCTCAGCCTCCCCCGTACTGGGATTACAGGCATGTTCACCATGCCCTGCTTTCGGATTCTAGACTCTGCTGAGTTACATAATCAGTGCAGTGTGGCGCTGGTGTGAGGAGAGGCTGGCGGACAACGCAGATGACCATGGAGTCCACGTTGGCTCAGCTGACAGGCGGCACAGAGGCCGAGGAGAAGGGCACCTTTTCAGCCGACAGCACCGGGAGAAGACCCTAGCTATTCGCACTGCACACAAAGATGAAGTCACAGTGACCCACAGACCCCAAGCTCAGCACAGCACTTGTCTAAGCTTCAAGGAGGACAAACAGTCACTCCCCCAGAGCAGACAGTTTAGGATGCACGAAGGACCGCTAAAAGCAACAGCGGATGTGGTGGGGCGCACCTACGACCCCAGCACGCGGGCAGCTGAGGCAGGAGGATCTCGGCCAATTCAGAGCCAGCCTTTTTGGTTTTTGGAGACCCAGTCTTAAAAACAAAGCCAAAATAAAAACTGTTAAGTTCAAAATCATCAAAATTTAAAACTTTGAGGGGGCAGGGAGATGGCTCAGTGGAATAAGCGCTTCCTTGGCAAGCGCAAGGGCCTGAGTTCGATCCCCGGTTCCGCCAAAAAAAAAAAAAGTACTAAAACTTTGGCAAGCATGATGGCATACCCTTGTAACTCCAGAACCCAGCAGGCCAAGGCAGGAGGACCACATTTACAATATATCTAACATACAAAGGACTTCTATCCAGAGTATCGAAAGAACTTTTGCAAGTCATTAATAATGAAGCTGGGCATGGTGACACACACCTGTCAACCCAGCACTGAGGAGGCTGAGGCAGGAGGATCACTGCAAGTTCAAGACAGCCCGGTCTACACAGTGAGCTCAAGGCAGCCTGACCTGCATACTGCGATCCTGTCTCAAAAAAAGACAAGAGAATAATAATAATAATATTTCAAATTTAAAGTAGGTAAAATACTTTAATAGACATTTCATTAAAAATATACTTAAAAAGGAAAAAAACTACATAAGTCAATAAATGCATGAAAAGATACATACTGTAAGTCAATAGGAAAATGCAAATTAAATGGCAACGAGATGCCATTTCATATTTAAGAACAACTAAAGTTGAGAGTGGGGCAGGAGGATTGTTGCCAGTTCAAGACCAGCCTGAGCTACAAAGTGAGCTCAAGGCCAGCCTGAACTGCATAGCAAGACCCTTTCTCAAAAACAAAAACTGTTACAACAAAATTAAAAACAAAAAAACCCCAGCTAAAGTCAAAGAGACAGGCAGAGCTCTGTACAGCGAGGCCAGCGAGGCCCGGAGTGCCAGCACTTTCATACGCAGCTGGCAGGAGTGTAAAACGGTGGAGCCAACTTGAGACACAAGTTGGCACTTTATTAAGAGGTCAAACACACACCTATTTTAAAACCAACAATTCTGCCTCTTGGCATTTACTCTGAGGAAGTGAAATCACGGCTGGGCGCGGTGGTGCGCTCCTGCAGGCCTAGCACTGGGCGCGAGGTAGGAGGAGCCCCGGTTGAGCCCAGCCCCAGCAGCTGAGCAGCTCAGGGACCTGACCTCGAAAGGCAAACACTGCTGGGAGGGTGGGTGCTGGGGCTGTGAGGGCCAGCAATGCCAGAACCAAAGCAAAAAGACTGGTATGACTTTAAATTGGGGGTGGCGATGCCTGGAATCACAGCATTTAGGAGGCTGAGGCAGGAGGATCCAAGTCTAAGGCCAGGTGCACATGGGCTCCGCGATGTTACCCCGTCTCAAAAACCAAAACGAAAAGGGGCTGTGTTGGGGATGGGACCCTGGAGTCCTGCTACAATACTCAGATTCACTGGCAAGCTTTAACCTGGAAACAAGTCAAATGTCCCACCAACAGGCTAGGAAGGCCTCTGCGGCCACATCTGGAAGGGAGAGAAGCCTGCCTGCCCCACACGAGTGCGTCTGCCACGTTAGATAAAGCGCACACACTGTTTGACCGCGCTTATCTGCAGGTCTGGAACAGGCAAAACTAGTCTCTCATGATCCCAGTCAGGTCGGTAATGGGCTGGGCTGGGGAGGAGAGCTCGTTTCAAAGAGCATGAGGGAGACTTCTTAGCCTGGCCGCGGCCGCATCCCGAGTGGAATACTGGCTCACAGCGCGTACACCCGGCTCCCTCCTTGTTCAGCCCATGTGATCTAACTAGATTTTCAATAAAGTACCAGTTCAGGAACTAAAGACATTCTTAATAAATGTCTTCATTTTATTGCAAGTGAGTTATATTTCAGTAAGTCCCCTACCTGCTAAGCACTTGGATTATTTTAGTGGGAAAACATTCAGTGCTCTTACAGAACTTCTTCATTTTTTTGGAGACAGGGTCCCCCATGTATTACAGAGTGGCCTTGAACTCTCTCTGGGCCCAGGCTGGTCTCAAACTTGGAATGGTCCTCCTGCCTCAGCCCAGCGCTGGGATCACTGGCGTGCATACCACACCCAGCTTACAGGACTCTGCATTTATTTTGATCTTCTGTCAGGGATACAGAAAGCTCTTACTTCCAAGGCTCCATGGCTTGCTTTTTTTTTTTTTTTTTTCATATTAGGAATTGAACCCAGGCCTTCACACTGAGCTATATTTGCAATCCTTTATTATTTTGGAACAGAGCGTCCTCGAGTCAGTAAACTGCCCAGGTCGGCCTCAGACTTTCAGTGTTCCTGTCTCAGCCTCTCAGGGTACAGGGATTGCAGGTTTGTGCCACCACCCGCATGTCAAACATCCTTAGCTGCGCACACAGCACACCCAAGGCAGGCGTCATGACTCCTACAGCATCAGTCTGAGCTCCTATTTTACCATCAGGACAGCGGACAACTGTCCCAATTTCGAGCCCTGTGTTCCTCTCACTATGTACCCTGGGGCTAGAAATCTGAGGGAAGCCTGCTGCTGAAATGTTACCATGTTCAGAATAAGCCAGGCAGTTAATGTGTGAAACACTTCCTGAAAGAACGATAGATCTAGAAAATTACCACCTCGCAGTTTCTGACGAAGTCATGTATCTAAATAATAATCATCAATGGATGATAAAATCACTCAGTGAACTTTAGGGAAACATGACAATATTACACCTCAGGCTGACAGACTCCTTGGGGTGCCCTTGAAGCCAACACCTGGGCCAACCGGGCGCTTGGACCTCCTGAAAGGACGTGGGGAGCAAAGGGCACCGCAACGCAGGGGCCGAAACAAAGCCAACAAATCCCAGGCCCCAAAGTGACCAGGAGCCTAACTGCGTCACTAGACCCAATGCCTGTCTGTAGGAATGGGGGGTGGCCAGAAAATTTTAAATATCAATGAGGGTAGAGTTGGCCAGACCCTGAAGGTGAGAAATCCTCCAGGAAAATGATGCAATCTCTCTTTCATGAATGAATGTAATTAAAAAGCAAAAATTAAAAGGCTGGGGTATAGTTCTGTGGCAGGACACTCACTCAGCAATTGCGAGGCCCTGGGTTCAATCCTCAGCCCTCCAACAAACAAAAATGGAAAAGATAGAGAACAAGAAAGAAGAATAAAGAAGAAGGGAAGGAAAGAAGAAAAAAGAAACTTAGTGATGAGAGAAACTTCAAGGAACATATGCAAATGCAAAGTAGGACTCCTAGTGACCCCTGGAGTGTGTGTGTGTGTGTGTGTGTGTCTAGGGATGGACCCAGAAGTGCTCCACCACTGACCTACACCCCCAGCCCTTCGGAGACAAGGTCTTACTATGTTGCCCAGGTTGAGCTTGAGTTTGTGACCCTCCTGCCTCAGCCTCCTGAGTAGCTGGGATTACAAATGTGTGCCACTGTGCCCCTCTAATACAGTTTTTCAAAAATCTCTTCTTTTTTGTCTCTTTTCAGTTTACTGCATGAAGGAGTTACATTAGTCCAAGTGCCACCAAAGGTTACATTATACAAGCTGTAAAGCTTTTAAACTTGTGACAAGGGACTGAGGGGGTGTTCTACTGCAAGGAAATCCTGCAAGCTCTAGTGCGCTGCACGCACTTGAATCCCATGAGCCTGCAGCTGAGCGTCCTTGGCCAGGCCTGTCTCTTCCAGGAACCACGTGTGTTCCCGCGCGCGGCGTGCCCTAGAGCGGGCTTACTGCTCCCTATTCTGGGTGCTCGGTGGCTGCGCCACTGCAGGCAGATTTCTTCCTAAACACCTTCACCAGTTTCCTTTTCTCATAATCATCGCGATCTACTGGGCGGCGGTGAGGGTCTTCCTGCCACTCCTCTGTCCAGTTCTTATATGGATACAGTCCTCAGTGCCGGCGGGAAGCAGGGCATCACCCCAACTTCCATCAGCAAAGGGGTGAAAGAGTGCAGGCTCTGGATAGCAGACATACGATACGATCCCCTCTGCGGGGGAAGCAGCCCGTGGCCTGCGGAAGGTGGCTCTGGGAGAAGGGGGGACAGGAAAGGGGGACCATCGCTGGGAAGCAGGGGCTCAAGGGGGACGCAGCGGAGACCTCACAGCGGCTCAGTGGCTGGGGCCAAAAGTCTATCTGATGTAGATAATCTATGAAATATTCACGAGTAAGATGACATGGCCTCTTAGATTTGCTCTAATATATATATTTTTTCCTAACATACTTTAGAAGAAGACTGTATGGATGAGGAACGTGGAAGAAAAATGATAGGAACGTGACAATTGTCGGAGGCCAGTGTATTATTCTTCCTACTTTTATGTGTATTTGAAATTTGATATTTAAAGAAAAAAGATTTTTAATCAGGGTTTTGCTTTCTAGATCAGGTTGGTTGTTTGAGAAAGATCTCACTATGCAGTTCAGGCTGGCCTGGAGCTCACTTTGTAGCCCAGGCTGGTCTCGAACTGGCACCGATCCTCCTGCCTCAGGTTCCCAAGCACTGGGATTATGTGCCCCACCACGCCCTCAGGTTAGCCTTGAATTCATTTTGTAGCCTGGACTGCCCTCAGCCTTCCCAGTGCTCGGATTACAGGATCTTGCCATCATGGCTGAATTTGAACTTAAAATTTGAAAAAATAAGGGGCCAGGGAGATGGCTCAGTAGGATAAGCACTTGACTGGCAAATGCAAGGATCTGAGTTCAACCCCTGGTTCTGCAAATAAATAAATAAAATAAAATTTGAAAAAAAAAATTTGTTTTAAATCCCCAGGAGTTTGAGGTGGGGTTTTGAGGTAGGGGTACAGTTCAGCGGCAGAGTGCTTGCCCAGCACGTGTGAGGCCCTGGTGTTATAGACAGCTAAGTAAGGTAGACACATTACAGAGCAGACAGGGCTGGAGGCTGGAGGCGCGAGCACGAAGGCCCGGCCTCAGGAAGAAGAGCAAGGATGCACCCCGTCCTCCCTAGGGATGGACCCCAACACCTTAGGTGACAGACAAGGCTCCTACGCCCATCCCTTCCGGGAAGGTCCTCGTCAGTCCCTCTGCTAGCTACAGACTGGACCTGCTTCCCTATTGAGGTTCATTTAATCGATGTTCCCCGGGGGGCTACACTTGCTGTAATCTTACTGGTGACCGTAGTTCCGTCCCACCTCACGCCCATCTGTGACTTCCCACTGGACCAATATTACCTAAGCGGCTGCGCTTGGAATCTTATCAATCAATGATAGTTCGGTCCCACTTTAAGCCTGCCTCGCCTTTGGCTTTGCTCAATAAAACACCCTTGAGAAGAGGCGTCTGTGGGGAACCCACTTTGCAGGCCCCTTTCTGGCCCCCTCAGACAGAAGCTTTCTTTCTCCCAATAAATTCTTCCTACTCATGCCGATAGTGGTGGTGCATGCCTGTAATCCCAGCACTCTGGAGGCTGCAAGTTCAAGACCAGCCTGGGCTACAAAGTGAGCTCAAGGCCAGCCTGAACTGTACAGCAAGACCCTGTCTCAAAAAGGCAAAAACAAAAGCAAAAACAAAAAACCTCCTCACTACTCTTAACCTCCCTGCTTCCTAGAATTCATCCCTTAATTTTTAGAGGATGGGAACTTGGCAGTTCTGACATCTAGCAAGTCGGCTTTCTTTCCCCTGTATCATCAGGTTCCGGTCCCTAAACTGCAAGGAAAACAAAACCAAAAACCAAACGAACAACTCCGCAGGAACCTCTACTCCGGAGGCAGCTTGCTGCGCGAGCACGGAGCTGCGCCCGCCCGGCTTCCTCTCTTGTACTCCAGGCCGCTCGCCCTCCCTGGGGGGCAGACGCTGGCACAAAGGCGCTGCCCACAGCCACGCCCGCGCTGGGCCTCCGCACCCCCACCGCCCGGCACCCAGTACCCGGAGGGGACACGCACGCTTTTGGTACCGCCGCTTGGGTCCTGGCAGCCGAGGGGCAGCAGTGTGCTCAGCTCCAGGTCCGTGACCATCTGCCGCGACTCGGCCAGCAGCCGCTGCAGCTTGCTCGTGGGGGAGAAGTCATCCTGGGGAGACAACGCGCTGTAAGCACCCAAGAAACCCAGAAGCAGCTTGAAGTGACAGTGCTTCCACGCACTTGCAGCCTGGCAGCTGCGGTGTGGACTACTCCCCGGGGGTGGCGCAGGGCTGTGAGCCCAGCACCCTAGGGGGCTGAGGCAGGAGGATCACTGCGAGTCCGAGGCCAGCCTGGGCTACAAAGTCAGTTCTAGGCCAGCTTCAACTGCGTGGCAAAACACTCTCTCAAAAAAGAGACAAAAACAAGTTAACTACCTATCACCAGTTGACTTAGCCTACTACAAGTGAAACAGGCTGTCAAATACTAGGATAGCCAAATTCCACATATATTTATACAGAACTTACTCCCACTAAGTAGCATTCATTTGACTTTTTCATTTTATTTGACTTTCTTTGGTTTTCCTAAACAAGCACTTCAACCCATAATCATGCCCACATTTTTTATTTTTTAGTTTTTTGGCAGAACTGAGGATTGAACTCAGGCCCTTGCACTTGCCAGACAAGTGCTTATTCTACTGAGCCATCTCCTCAGCCCCTTCAAGCCATAATGAGCGGGTCAAAATACCTGCAAAACAGAACACAAAAAGCTGCAAGTCTTTCAGAATGTATGAGTGTGTGTTTGGGTTTATCCTTGTTCATTGTCAATTTCGGGGGCAGCTCACTGGCAGGGCGCTCCTTGCCTATTACAGACGCCCTGGGTTTGACTCCCAGTACACAAGGAAATAAAAAATGAACTAGTGAATAAAAATATCCAAAATGGGCTAGGGAGATAGCTCGGCAGTGGCATAAGCACCTGCCTGGCAAGACCAAGGTCCCGAGTTTGATCCCTCAGTACCACATGCCTTGCCGGCCCCAGAACCAGGCATGGTGGCGCACACCTGTAATCCCAGTGCTGGGGAGGCTGAGACAAGAGGATCACTATGAGTCTGAACGGCGTTGCAAGACCCTGTATCAAACAATTTTTTAAAAAATGCAAAGCAACAGTATGCAATGTTTCTTAATTACTTTTTTAGGGGGATGGATACTGAGGGCTAAGCCCAGGGCCCTCACACTGAGTTGCAGTCTCACCCCACTACTTATTTATTTACTTATTTATTGGTACCAGATACTGAACTCAGACCTTGCGGTTGCCAAGCAGGTGCTGTGCCACTGAACTATATCTCTGGTCACCTGACCCACAGGTTTTTTTTTTTTTTTTTTTTTTTTTTTTTGGTTTTTTTTTGTATTGAGGATTGAACTCAGAACCTTGCACTTGCCAGGCAGGCACCC
>NW_004524652.1:6406786-6422433 GCF_000260255.1 Octodon degus
AAAAAAAAAAATCTCTATTTATGCCACTTTAAACAAAACAAAACAAAACAGGGTCTTACTACGCAGCTGTGGGTGACCTTGAGCTTTCAGCCTCAGCCTCCGGCACCCTGGGATCCCAGGCTGTGCCACCACGCCCAGCTGCGCTGATGTCACGGGAAAGGGCTCCCTCCAAGGACTCTTAGGGCAACCAGTGAGAGCAATAGGCTGCAGCCTCTACAGCCACTGGATAAAATACTTATTAATTAAAAATAAATGTATCAACGACCTGGAAAGCTCAATGAGCATCCTCCCCAAAGCTACCTGATGGCATTTTTAAAAAAGGGGAAGACCAGAGACTTGGCCTTCAGTTAATCACATGACCCAGAGCCCAGACTGCTGATCCCTGGCCCCAGCCCGCTACGCAGCCGGAGCTACAAAAATAACTGAACTGCGTGCTCTGGCATGGGATTTCCCAGATGGAGCCCACGAGATGGGTCTTCACTGAGATCTGCCTTTTTTTGCCCCGAATCAGTGGTTCCGAAATGTAAGTGTGCACCGGCTCCTGCCGAGGGTGCTGCAGTACGAGCCCAGGCCCCCCAAGCTGCTGCTCTGGGGGTCGGTCCCAGGCTGGCCTTGGTGACTGGCCCAGAGGACGTGTTTCCAGCGAGAGCTGCCACTCTTACTAACTCTGCCTGCCTTTTTTTTTTGCCTTTCTTCAGGCTTTGTAGGAAAAAACAAAAACAAAAACATAATTCTTTGGGACAAAAAAAATTGTTGAATCACTTGCAGGCAGATGCAAGCCCACCTTAGTGTATCCTTTTAGAAAGGAGGAAGGAAAGGCATTCTTCACTTATGCAGCCTTTCCTGTGGAGAAGCGCCCCTCCCTGCGGGAGCTCCTGGACAGGAAGGGTGCCGGCAGAGGCCGCACAGAACCGCGTCACAGCACTAACGCCACCCCAGCCTTAGCTTTTTCATTAGCAGAATGGAGTTTTAAATTTGTGACCCTGGCATCCTGGTAACCCATAAACGTTAGATGTTTTCTTACAAAATGAAACCTATTGGGCTGGTAAGATGGCTCAGTGGTCTAAAGCACCTACTTAGAACAAGCTTAGCAAAGCACAGGGACCGCGGTTCAATCCCCCAGCACCACATGCCAGCCCGCCCGCCCCCTGGTGGGCTGAGCTGGCCACACACACACACACACACACACACACACACACAAATAAATAAATAATTTTAAAAAAACAAAATGAAACCTATTTATTAGTTTTTTGAGGCAGGGGCTCACTGTATAGTTTAAGCAGGACTTGAACTCAATGCGCAGCCCAGGTTGGCCCTGAACTCAGGAGGATCTGCTTGCCTCAGGCTTCTGAGTGCTGGGACTACAGGAATGTGCCCCCTTCCTGGCTGGAATCTTTTTTTTTTTTAAATGAGTATTTATTTATTTATTTTGTGGCTGGCTCAGCCCTCCCTGGGGGCAGCATATGGTGCCAGGGATTGAACTGTGCTCCCTGCAGTTGCCTAAGCAGATGCTTTAGACCACTGAGCCATCTTGCCAGTCCCCAGCTGGAGTCTCTTGTAACATACACACATCAGTTTGCGCATCTCGGCAGCGAGGTATGTATGAATGAGGTCACTAGCGTCGCCTGTCTCTCTGGAGACTTGGCTATTGCTAGGGTGTGTGTTTAGACAGGCCGTTGGGTTACAGTTTCCGGAATACTTTCAGTATTGCTGTTGATGTTGTTTATATTGGTGCAGAGGATTCAACCCAGGGCCTTTACACTGGGCTTTGCCTCTATTCCTTTTTTCATTTTTTATTTTGAGATAGGGTTTTTTAAAAATTGCCTGGGTTGGGCTTGAACTTGCAGTCTTCCCACTTAAAGAGTACTGGGATTACAGGAGTGCACGACTACACTTTTTTTGTGTGTGCTTTTTTAAAATTTTGAGATAGATCTCAGGGTCAGGGAGCTAGCTCAGTAGAATAAGCGCATGCCTGGCAAGTGCAAGATCCTGAGTTGAATCCCTGGTACCAGAAAAAGAAAAAGAAAAAAAAAAAAGATAAGATCTCACTAAATTTCCCACTCTGGCCTCAGATTTGTAATCCTTCTGCCTCAGCCTACCAAAGAGCTGGGATTATAGGTATGTGCTGTTGGGCTTATTTATTTATATTATTATTTTGTTCTGTTTTGGGGGGATGGGTATGTAGTTCACACTGGCCTTGAACTCACCATGTGGCCCATCTGCCGCAAACTCTCCTTCCCGGTGCCTCCACCTCCCAAGTGCTGAGTGCTGGGATTCTAGGTGTGCGCCACCACAGCCAGCTTGTTGGTGTTTTCAAAACAATACACATGCATCAAATTGCTCCCCAGAAAAGCAATGCAGATTTTCTTGAGAAAAAGAAAACTGCACAAAAAGAACCTTAAAAGTCCTATTAAAAAAAAAAAAAAAACAAACAAACAAACCTAAGGAATGGCCAAAATTAAACTATCGTGCTCCAGAACACATATTGGGCAGAAATTTTACTTGAGTAAGCTGGGACATTAAGCAAAATACAAACCTTTTCACTAGACAGTGCTGCGTCTTTGTTTAATAAACTCATGGGTGAGTTCTTTTTGTCAGGAAAGGCCTCCATCTCATCCTCCCCCTCAGTGGACTTCGAGGCTCTTAAGCAATGGGGCTGTTGGATGGCAGTCAGCTCACTGTGAAGAGTGAAACCAGACAGAGAGGGCTCAGCGCAGGCCAGGCGCGCATCCCCCACGGTACTTCTGGAAGCTGCTGGGGAAGTGCGGAGCCTCGGGCCGGAGCCGGGTGCTGCAGAGCGGAGCCTACAGGCGAACGCATACCTTTTGCAAGTGAGAATGGAAACGAAACCCATAGATCAGGGTGCAGGACAGGGTCTTCCCCTCCTCCACCATGTACCAAGGATGGGGCGGAGCTCAGGGGCACAGTGCTTGCTTACTTAGCACGTTCAAGGTCTTGGTTCAATCCAGGAACCAACAAAGTGAGACAGAGAGAGAGAGAGAGAGCCAGAAACAGAGACAGAACAACAGAGGTGGCAGACACCTGTGAAACATGAGGTCTGGGGTTTGCGAGGCTGGCGCTTGTTGATGGCTGTGTAAAGCCCTCTTGGGAAAGCGGCAGTGACTGCCAGAGGTACCGTGTCTCCGGGAGGCGGGAAGGGTGGGACCGTGGCTTCTCTTCCACGGGGGAACCTCCGCGTGCCCAGCAGAAGGGGCACAAGTGGATACACAGGCTGGGGATGTAGCTCAGTGGCAGAGCATCTGCCCGGCAAGTGGGAGGTCGTGGGAGGTCCTGAGTTCAATTCCTAGTCCCCCCTCAAAAAAAGTGGGTACATAACCTCTTTTAATCAAAGAAAAACACTGTTATCTTTTCCACTTAGTGGCGTATCTGTCACGCAACGCTCTGGCATGTGCCTCCACTGGTAGAACGGGCAGCCACTTCAGTAACTAAAGGCATGAGGGCAAAAGGCCTTTCTATGAGATGGTTCCACTGTGCAGTTCAGGCTGGCCTTGAGCTCCTCATACAGCGCAGGTTTTTAAAGATCTTTGGCTATCTCCAAGCATCAGGGCCCAAAGGCCTGTCTAGCAGTACTAAACAAGAACGTTCACATTTTAAGGGGAAACTTGCACTGGCTGGTTCTGAAAGTGTAGTGAGAAAGACAGTACACTAGATACATTTAAATTTAATACACAAAATAAATTCAGGTTTACATTTAGAATTGTCTCTGAAAGCCTTCAGCCGGGCCTGGTGGCGCACACCTATAATCCTAGCACTTGGGAGGCTGAGGCACGAGGCTTAAAAATTTTAGCCCTGCCTGGGAAATTTTTGGCATGACCATCTTAAAATTAAAAAAAAAAAAAATCTGGGGACGTAGCACACTGTGGAGGACTAGTGTTCACTCAGCACTGCAAAACACATATTTATACACATGACGAATGACAGTTAGTGATGACCAATTTTTTAAATGTCGCAGCAGACAGAATACCAATGTGAAGGTCCAAAGAACATTCCAAGCAATAGAAGCAGGAGAAACAAATTTCAGTCCTGCCTGTGAACGTCGGTGCCATGATGTAAAAAATGCTCTCAGCAAAGAAGTGCCACCCGCTCAAGGCTGAAGGGCTCTGCCTTATTGAAAAACAGGAGAGAGGGCTGAGGAGAGAGCGCAGCAGTGGGAGCACCTGCCTGGCAAGGCAAAGACCCAGCTTCGATCCTGGTACCACATGCCACGCTGGGACCCCAGGCATGTAGTGCTGGCCCTCGAACCTGGCCCGGTGCCGCACGCCTGTAATCCCAGCACTGGGGAGGCTGAGACAGGAGGATCGGTATGGGTCTGAGCCGCATAGCAAGACTCTACCAAATAAAGCTTAAAAATAAAATAAAAATAAAAATAGGAGACATTACAGTGCCACTCAAACACCAGACTCAGCAGTTCCAGTGGTAAGATGAGCTCGGGTGATTTGGCCCGTGCTACTATCTAATTCATTTTCTTCTCTAAGAAAACCAGTGGCTAGCACGGTGGTGCACACCATAATCCCAACATTCTGGAGGCTGAGGCAGGAGGGCTGCTAAGAGTTCAAGGCCAGCCTGGGCTCCATTGTAAGTTCAAGACTTTACAGCCATCAAGGAATGCAGAGCGAGACCCTGTCAAAAAAAAAAAAAAAAAAAAAAAAGGAGGAGAAGAAAAGAAGGCCATCCTCTGCGCACGCTCTCCACCAGATTCCAGCACAACCCCCTACGCCATCAAAGGTGCCGCTGCCTGCAGCTGGGTGAGGGGAACACAGTCCGTCCACACCCCACTTCTGTTTCCAGTCGCAGGGGCAGGAAGCTGCTCTGAGGCCCTGCACTTCTGGCCCAGCACAAGAGCTCCGGAGACTCGGAGACGCCCACGTTACCAACCTTGCTGAGGCATCAGAGTCTCCACCAGTGTTCCCGGAACAAGTGCATACACTTTTGTGGCGGACGATTCTCTGCATTTTGGGAGGCTTGAAAATGTTGATCCACTCTGCATCTGACATGTGGCCAGGGGCTTCGATGATGAAGTTACTCGGGTGGCAGCACGTGGAGTCACCCAGGTCACTGTCGTCCAGGCACTGCATTTCAGACCCTGCCAGGGGCTCGCCATCGTCCCCGTCCAGCTTTTCCGCTTGCCTGGGGGCAGCACAGCCGGCCAGGCCCGGGCAGCCAGCGCCGCCACCCCTCGGGGACTTTGTGTGGAGCTTGCAGGAGGTGACTTTGCTTTCAGGTTCAATGGAGACTTTTCCACCCAGAGGCCAAGATTTTTGTTTCTCTGTTAAGTCTTTGGTGAACAGAGATGAGAGAGTAATTACACTTTTTCCCCCAAACGTGGTACTAATCTGCAGCTTCTTCTTGCAAACATCACAGGAGCTCTTCTGTGACTGACTGTGCTGAGCCAACATGGCCTCGAAATTGTCCTTAAGTGGAGACTTCTCTCTCTTAATATCAACTTTTGGATGGATATTTTCAAGGTCCGATAAACACATGTCTCGGCTACAGTGGTATTACAAAAAAGTGGAAGTTATAAGACAGGCTTTATCCCCCACCCGAGCCTCAGCAGTAGAGCTGGCACTGTATGACCAGCATCATCCTGCTCCTCAGAGCCCAACTCTGGCCACCCTTCTCGGGGACACCCTTCTGACCCCCGCTGTGTTCCCTCTCCATTCCCTGCTATGTTCTTACTACCTAAGGGGGGCGGGGAGACAGAGAGAGCGAGAGAGATATCAAGAATTCTAGACAAATACGAGGAGGAAACATTTGAACATACTTTCTTCTAAGCTTCTGTTATTGTTGTTTTGTCTTTGGAGACAGAGTTTCGCTACGCAGTTCAGGCTGGCCTTGAACTCGCTTATGTAGCCCCAGCTGGCCTTAAACTTCCCTCCATCCTCCTGCCTCAGCCTCAAGAGTGCTTGGATAAGGGTTTCCAGGGGCATTTTTAATGTCACATGGAATTGGTTTCATTCTGCCCCTCAGGAGCACAGCTCCTGCCTCCCATAGTGACATAAACCATGATGTTCTCAAGGTGTAAAGCCCAACTTGTCTAGTACTTGCCACCACAACAAAGTTCAAAGTGGAAAAAGGGCCAACGTGTTGGGCGCCTTGCCTGAGAGAATCCTAAGTGGGCCTGGTGCTACTGGGGCAGCCGCAGCAGCAGCGGGACAGAGAGCAGCAGGGTGACAGAAGCGGAGTCCACCAGTGCCCTCTCCCTCAAATGCTGGCTCCGGCGTGCAACCCCACTCTCGGGGAGAGGAGTGCGGGTGGGCAGTGTGGACCCAGCCGGGACCTGGTAGTCTCACCAGGGCTGGGCGCTCCCCCACCTTGATGCCTTTTCCTGGCTCCTCGTGATGTTTTTGCTTGGAAACACAGAATAAATGTTCTGTGGTGCAGTTACATTCCTGTTTGATCGAACTGTATGGAAACTTGCTTAATTCCCGCACTCCTGTTTCTGTCAGGGAAGATATCCACTACCAAGCAGGCAAACAGAGTTGGGCACAGGGGTGCACGCCTGGATGCCCGCACTCTGGGAAGCTGAGGCAGGAGGACTGCAAGGTCAAACACAGCTGCAACTACTTAGCAATGTGGTGAGAACCTGCCTCGAACCTAATGCACAACTAAGTGGTGGGCAACAAGGGCCAGGACCCAGCTCAGCAGAGGCTCGGAGTGTAGGACCCAGCTCAGCAGAGGCTCGGAGTGTAGGACCCAGCTCAGCAAAGGCTCGGAGTGTAGGACCCAGCTCAGCAGAGGCTCGGAGTGTAGGACCCAGCTCAGCAAAGGCTCGGAGTGTAGGACCCAGCTCAGCAAAGGCTCGAGTGTCATCCCTGGTGGAGGGGCAGGTGTTTCGAGGACAAGGGAAACAGGAAACTCAGGCTAAGGGCAGAGGTCACCTCAGAGCTGAGTGCCTGCTGCAGCGGTTCACTGGCGCTGGGCTTCGGGAGTGTTTCTCTCAGGCAGATGCCTGCTCCTCTCCGTGCTCCCTAGCGCTAGCCTCGCGCCTAAACACTGTGTATGTGGGCACAACGGAGGGAGGAGGCCTGGCTCGTCTCTAGTTTCTACGCTAGCTCAGGCCTCCTACCCAACATGCACACACACACACACACACACACACAACACACACACATGCACACACACACACCAGGTCTAATGATTTTACTCTATATCAAGTGGCTAAATTAGTGTCATACCTAAAATTCTCAGAACAGGTCTTTCCACTGGCGAGGACTGTAATAATTGAGCTTACATGTACTCCCTGCCATACAGGAGGAACCACAGTGTCCCTGGCCTACGGTGCCCACAGAGTAGATACTGATCTAATGATGGAATCAAACACGAGATCACATTCATATCGCCTGCTCAGATTACCTGGATTCCAGGCCCTTCGAGTCTTCCATCTTCGAGTCACATATCTGTATAAATTGCTGAGAATTTTCCACATTGAAATTAAGAAACTGCAGGTCACTCTGTTGTTTTACATAAATCTGCCGCAGACATTGATAAATCAATACAAAGCAGAATAACATACTACACTGAACCACAACTTGGCGCTTTTAAAACTAAAACAGTTCAAGCAGCTGCTACACAAAAGCTAGATACGCTGGTACTGAGATTCGTTGGTGCAGCTGATCTCCTAACCTTTAATTATCAGGCGAGATCCTCCCTGTTCTGCTAATGTCATGTCTAATGAAGGTAGGACTGCAGAGGCACCCTAAACCGGATCAACAGGCGTGTGACTTCCTTGTTTGTTCCCAAACATTTCCTGCTGTTGCAGGAGGATAGCTGGGGACATACCTGCCTCAGGTTGTGAAGTTCCGAATTTGTACGTTCTTGCTTTGACTTGGCAATGTCCAAAAGCTCATCTTTCCTCTTTTCTCTCTCTACTGTTTAAGAACAAAAAGTATTTAACAGTTTGTATCAGCCGCCTCCGTATAAGCCTCTCCACTAGGAACAATTTAGCCGCTAACACTGTTTTTGTTGTTCTTGAACATAAAATTGCAGCGTGGCTGATAAGGAAGTTTCCATTTATGAATCTGTCCAGACCCTTCATGTGTGGGGAAGGCCCACAGGGTAATTAATGCTGGGTCAAAAAATGCATTTAAAAAAAAAAATAAAAGAGCCTGGGGATGTAGTTCAACACAAAGGCCCTGGGTTTGATCCACAGTACTGCCAAAAAAAAAAAAAAAAAAAGTATGTTTGTAGGTAATCATGCTCAGAAGAGCCTGTAAACAAGTAGGCTGAAGTTTTCAGAAGTTATTTTTAGGGCTGCGTACAGCTTCTCCGAGCAAGCAGAGGCCAGCATACAGGAGCAGGCAAGCCCAGCAGCAGCCCCGGCCGCACCGCAAGAACCTGCCCACAGGAGCGAATCCGGGGCCCGGCATAGTACTCAGTGGCACAGCGCCTGCCTGGCAGGTGCAAGGTCCTGAGTGTGATTCCTGGCCCCAAAACAAAGCAACAAAAAAGAAATTTGCCAAAGGAAAGCATTTTGGGACTGTACCACTGCAGACATTAACGCTCTGTCTAAGGAGAAGTCGTTTGACTCGCATTGTGCCCAGCAGAGATACTTGTCTTGAGTGTGGTGTGACCCACACGCAGAGAAGCCAACAAGTTATTTATTTATTTTTTGGTACTGAGGAATGAACCCAGGGCCTTCACACTTAGTCACATTTCCAGTCCGTGCTCCTCTTTTCTCATGTCTTTTAAAGACAGGGTCTCAATGCATAGTTCAGGCTGAACATGAACTCACTGTGTAGCCAGCCATCTCACCAGCCTCAAACTCCCAGAATCCTCCTGCCTCAGCCTCCCAAGTACTGGGGTCACAGATGTGTGCCACCAGGTCTGGCTCATGCTCTTCTTTTTTCCATTTTGAGCTGGGGTCTCACTATGCCACTGTGCTCAGGCTGGGCTTAAACTTGTGATCGTCCTACCTCAGCTTTCCGGAATGCTGGGGCTGCAGGTATGCACAGCTACACCCTGCCAAGCCACCAATTTTGGGGGGATCTGAAATAGATTTGAATTTTGCCTTAATGTCTGATTTTAGGATACAGTTGCATAAGGCGACTCCTCTGTGTATGCTGCCGCTCCTGTAGTTCAGTGATGTTCTCCACGGGCGCATAGCTGAGGGTGCAATCTGCCATGTGCCTGGCTGAGCCCCGAGAACACGCAGCACAGAGCCCCGTGGAAAGGACACCAGAGTCGGAGTCTGGTGGGGCGTCTGCCTTTTAATGGCGGAGAGCCTGGGCCAAGACCTCAACGGAAGCAGCCCTCATTATAGGGCTGCCCGGTCCACAGAGAGCCCTCCCTGCGCACCCTCCTCAGTAGCACCGGGGAGCCGCGCCTGCGTGAAGAGCTTCATCTTCAGCAAGAGAAAAAAGTTTTGAATTTAAAAATAAAACAGCCGGGTGTAGCCGTATACCCCTGTAATCCTTGCATTCAGGAGGCTGAAGCAGGAGGATCGCTGCAAGTTCAAGACCAGCCTGTGCTACAAAGTGAGCTCAAGGTCAGCCTGAACTGCATTGTGAGACCAGCTTCAAAAAGACCAAAAAAAAAAAAAGAAAAAGAAAAAAGAAAAGTAAAGTAAAATTTCAAGACATCTAAACTGTATCCCCTTTCAGCCATTATTACTAATGCAATATCATGTGGAAGTCTTTTTTTTTTTTTTAATTTACTCTTTTTTAAAAACTTATTTACGTGTGTGGGGGGGCAGCTCAGTCCACCAGGGGGCGGGGCTGGCTGGCATGTGGTGCTGGGGACTGAACCGCGGTTCCTGTGCTTTGCTAAGCTTGTTCTAAGTAGGTGCTTTAGACCACTGAGCCATCTCACCAGCTCTATGTGGAAATCTTTTCATTCTGTTTTTACTTAATTCCCTCATAACTAAAAATGCACAGCCGGGCTCAGCTGCGCAGGCCTGGAATTCCCGCCCTTGGGAGGCTGAGCGAGGCGGGCGAGGAGCTCGAGCCACCTCCAGCTCTGCACGGAGCTCCGCCCGCTGGGCCTGCAGAGTGAGAGCCCGTCTGAAAAGCCAAACAAAAATCAACTTAGGAAATGCCTCTCAAAACCATTCTGCCTCGTTACACACAGTAGGGTGCGTGAGCTTAGAGAGCAGGAGCAGGTGGGGTGCGCCTGTTCTGGCTCCCCGGAGGCATCGCAAGCAAGATGTCCTCTCAGACAATAAGAAATGAAACGCTCTGCGCCGCTGAGTGTCTCAGCCTTAGACGACGCACAAAGGGCGATGCCAAGTCCGGACTCATCCTTAGAGCTACGGACGCGGCATCATCGGAGGGGCAGGTTTAGCAGCCAGCCTCGCCGCGTACTGGCGCCCCGCGGCCCAAGCAGCGGTGGAACACTGACCTCTAGTGGGAGACACTGCGCTTCTTTCCCAGTCTGCAGAGGCGGCAAACTGAATGGCTTTGCATTTGAAAAGTCTTGAATGTAATACTGTTTCCCCTTTATTTTAGGGAACTTAGTCTCGTCTTAGAAGGAAGAGCCTTTAGTATAGCTTTAAGTTCTGAACCTGGTTCCTCACCAATCTCTCAAAGAGAGGTTTAAAAAAACACACGTATTTTCATTTTTTCTTTTTCTTTTTCTTTTTCTTTTTTCTTTTTTTTTTTTTTAAGGGAAGGGTCTCAGGGTGTTCAGGGTCTCGCTGCTAGATCGGACTCCTAGTGATCCGCCTGTTTACAGCCTCCCAAATGCTGGATTACAGGTGTGCGCCACCACACCCAGCGTACCCCGGGGTGTGCTCTCAGCGCACCCCGTAGGAGGGGCTGGCATGGCAGGCCTGGGAATCGAACCCCTGGAACCTGCGCCTGCTTGCAGGCGCTTTCATCTGCTGAGCTATTTGGCCGCTCCCCCCTTTGTTAACACATGTATTTGCAGAGGTGCATTTTCTTTCACCCTTCACCGAGTGTCAGGGGAGACTGAGGTTACAAACATCAATATCAGTCACTTAAGCTAATTATTTTTACCGGTGAAGATCAATTCATCGTGCAGGCAGCTCTTCTCTTGCTTGAGGCGAATGATCTCTTCTCGCTGCTCATTGTTTTCCGTTGTCTTTTCGTTTAGGTCCTCTTCACCGACAGGGGGAGAAAAGCCTCGGGTAAGTACTGGTTTCCCTAAAGGACCCAGGGTGGCTGGCACCGCGGCCCTGGCGCTGGCTGGCCCTGGCCTGCCTTTCCCATTGAGGCACGGGGACGCGGGGGTGCTTAAGAAGAGCTTGTGCAGCGCTCAGGGTTGGTGTTGTAGGCCTGAAATCTCAGCACTAGGGGAAGCTGAGGCAGGAGGATCACAAGTTTGGGCCTGCCTTGTCTCAATATTCAAAATAAAGGAAAGGGCTGGGAACAGAGCTCAGTATGACACTGTGTGTACAGATGTAAGACTAAAATGGTAGCTCACCGTCCAGCTGTCTACTCTGCCCCTCACAGAAATGCAGGAAAAGCGGGCCCACCTCCACCCTTCGGAGGTAAGCGCCTGGGCCACCACCTACTCGTGTTCACGTTTGAATAGACAGCACCCAGGCACTTGGCAGACCTGGCTTTCGTCTCGCTACAAAGCTTCAAGAACTACGTTAGCAGAAAGGAGTGGATCATGGCATTACTGTGAGGACGAAAATGGAAAAGAACCCAAAGGCAACTGGCAGACATGAAACACGCCCCTGAAGAAGACCCCGGCGGCAGCAGCGGTGGCAGGTCCTCCTTCCTCCTTCTGCAAGTCCTACCACAAGCTCGACGCACAGAACCCTCCCCCACCACATTTGTGCTTGGATTCAGCTGCGCGGCCAACTTCAGCTGGCAGGAGACAGGTGGCAGTGTGTCAGGTCCAGCAGCCTTCTGGTTTCTGAAACAGGGTCTCACTATGCAGCCTGGATAAGCAGCAGCCTTCCCCCTCAGTCTCCCCGAGTGCTGGGATCACAGACACGTGCCACTGTGCCTGGCGATGATTTTACAAATATGCCGCACCATGCAGTGGGCCCCACCTCAGTTATTTATCATAGAACACCAAAACTGCAGCTTAATTCTATATAAATGAAACACACATTTGCTGCTAGGAATAGACATACTCTCAAGCATAAGATTAAGTGAATACAAATAAAGAAATACATTTCCAAGGTAGCATATTCTTGTTTCTTCGCTTTTGCTTTTGGAGACAGGGTCTTGCTGTGTGTCCCAGGCTGACCCTGAGTTTGTAATCCTCGCTTCAGCCTCCTGAGTGCACTGTATTACCCTTTAAACTTACGCCTCTTCCTTACCTTTCAGTTTATTGACTTCGATCTTGAGTGCCTTCAGCTTCTGCTTATAATCTTGCTTTTCCTTCACGATAGAAGTCTCCACCATCTTAGCATCACGCAAGGCATGCTCCAACAATTTAAATTTACCCGAACAATCTGCGATGTGATTGACTGCCTCAATAATATCTTTGTCCTAAAAACCAAATTTGAAAATGGTGATGTTCAATTTCAAAGTTCCAACTAATCACGCCATTACACTTACCGAGACCTTGTCGTGTCCCGAGTTTCCTTGTGAGAACTGCTCACACTAACTCATTTCATCCGTTGTCACGTGGCGATGCGCGAGCCACAGTCCTTGCGAGTGACAAGTCACCAGACACAGCAAGTTGCTAAGTCACCCACAGCCACACAACCAGCGGGTGTCAGAGCCACCACTGGAGCCCAGCTGGCCAGCCTCAGAATCCACTGTGCTGTCACTGTCCCTTCACTGCATCCTGGAGGATTAGATTTGATTACCTAGGAAACAGGCATAGCAAGAAGGCTGGCGGCCCTGGCCCAGGGAGATCACTCTCTGGATGACAGAGGAATTCCCTGGGCCCACTGCGTTCTCCTTTCTTGCAGCCTAAGTGGCAGGCTCCAAGACCTCATCTCAATCCGAGCCAAAGTAGAATCTCTATTGTGAAGGTTGTTTGAACTACCAAAAGAGCTGGTTGCTGAAAAGCAAGTTAAAATAATATCTACAGTTCTAAAAAGATGTTGGGCGAGGGGGCTCTTGCTTATAATCTCAGTAGTCAGGGAGCTAAGGCGGAGGGGTTGCCTCAAGTTCGAGGCCAGCCTGGGCTACGCAGTGAGTTCATGGGCAGCCTCACTATGTGTACCTCCACTACGTGAGCCTGTCTCAAACCACCCCCCACTCACATGGGATCACCACTGTTAACACGTCTCTCCCCGTAGCACGCTCCTACTGCCGCATCGTGGATGTGCTCTGGAAACCGAAAGTCGGCCAGCTCGTGCTAGAGGGACTTCTGGGGACAACCACGTGGGGTTGTTCAAAACCAACAGACCTGTGCGAGGGGGCCACCAGCAACACACAAGCACAGGTAAGTGCAGGCCATGGACACACGTGGCTGTCACCCTATCCATGACAGCCCCACTTGCTCCTCTGCTAAGAATGTCCCAGAGGGCATCGGCTTCCACCAGAGGCCACGTTCACCTAAACACAACGTAATTCTGGGCAAGAAGCTTTCCACCAATCGATTGTCTGAATACGGGCAAAGCGCCCGCACAGCATCTTCGTTGGGATGCACTGCACGGCAATGGCCGCTGCCACGGGCAGCAGGGAAGCTGCCGCCGCCGCTGAAGTGGCCGCTGTGTGACCACAGCCAGTTCTGTAGATCTTAATATTTTTCTCTTTTAATTTAAGAGAGCTTTCCTACGACCACCTCAAAACCTTAGCATGCTGGGGAAAATCGCATAAGCTTTCTGTGACACTAACACCAGCCCCCATCTACCAGCTGTCAGACACCCGCCTTATGGCAGGGGGACCCCCGTGCACCCCCGTGCACTGGTGCTGGGGGCTGCGTCACTGCTTGCTCGCTAACAATTCTTCACCCCGTTTAGTGAAAACAGTCAACAAGCAACATGACTGCAGCAAGGTCCTGAGGCTGCGCAGTGGTTCCGGCCACGGGGCAGGCCTTGGAGGCAGAAGCCGCCAGTGGGTCCTGCTTCCCCGCTCAAAGCTTTGCGGACCACATTTGCCTTGGTTCTAATTCCTTTTAAAACTTTTTTTTTTTTTTTTTTGGTGCGGAACCGGGGATCGAACCCAGACCCCTGAGCTTGCCAGGGAAGGGCTTATTCTACTGAGCTACCTCCCCCGCCCCCCTTGTTTCTAATTCCTAAAGCGATCGTTTGACGACAGCAACGTGGGCAGCTCCGAATTTCCGGGCTGCTAAAGCTCTGAGGCGGGATGTCGTGCGCTCGGGAGCGACCAGGGCAGCGAGTGGGGGCGCGACTCCGTGTAATTACCTTTAGCTTTATCATTGTCGTGAGAGCCTGTTCTCTAGCTTGTAACTGTCCCACCTGAGCAGAAAGTTCCACTAAGGTGCTGCTGAGGTTCTCGTTCCTGGCCTACAAGGGTACGACACAGAAAACACGCGCTGAGTCCTTCCAGAAGCTTGTGCACTGTCACCAGCCACGTCTGTGCTCACTTCTCTGTTTATTTTTATTTAACTTCTTAAAGGATTAATGTGGCTAAGAAGCCATCAGAAATCAAAACAAACGCCTATTTCTGCATGAGCTCTAGCCTCTCAATCCTGGCTACTGAATTATACTGGTTCTATCTGCGAATATGTCCATTCCCTAATATTTTGATGTGTAATGTTAGGTTGCATATTTGTAACCACATAATTTTAGGTTGCTACATATAATTTATAATATATAATTATGTATAATTTTAGGAGAAAATGAGTGAATCCAAAATGGGTATTAAGAGATTTCCTTCCATGAAATAAAGTAGTATTAATGAATTCTGTGTATCTTTGTAAATTCTGCAGAAGGCCAGGCGAGGTGACCTGTAATCCCAGCACTCAGGAGGCTGAGGCAGGAGGGTCACTGTGAGTTCAAGACCAGCCTGAGCTACCAAGTGAGCTCAAAGCCAGATTGAACTGAGTATCGAAACTCTGCCTCAAAAAGAAAAGAAAAGAAAACAAAAACACCTCTGCTGAAAGAAGACTTCACGCTGGGGTGTGGACCCTGCCTGGCCCCCAGCAGAGTCCTACACAAGGTGGGCCTCTAACTCCCTAGTGCTGCACCCCTGTAGGTTCAGCAGCTCTGATACACGCACCGCAGCATGGATGTTGGCACGCGGAGGCTGTGTGAGGGACAGCAGGCACTGCGGGAACACCCTGTACTGCCCACTCAACCGGCTATGAACCTAAAACCGCTCTAAAAGCACTTCACTAATCAAAAAGATGCCTCCTTCTGCCATTTGACCTATCAATAGATTTTACAATAGTTTATTTTTATTGTTATTATTATTTTATTTTATTTTTGATTTTTGGCAGAACCGGGGATTGAACTCAAGCCCTTGCACTTGCCAGGGAAATGCTTATTCTACTGAGCCATCTCTCCGGCCCTTTAGTTTATTACTTTTAAACCTGGAAACCATCTAGACTACTACTCTAGAAAAGGGACATAACATAAGCTCTATTCTCTTACGATGGATTATTAAAACTCATTATATGGACCGGCCAAATAGCTCAGCGGATTAAAGCACCTGCAAGCAGCTGCACAGGCTGGGGGTTCAATCCCTGGGCCTGCCATGGCAGCCCCATCCCTGGGCACACTGAGACAGCAATTGAGACTGGGCGTGGTGGCACATGCCTGTAATCCCAGCTCTTGGGAGGCAGTAAATAGG
>NW_004524652.1:6423418-6424409 GCF_000260255.1 Octodon degus
TTTTTTTTTTTTTTTTTTTTTTTGAGCTAGGCTCTTGCTAGGAGCTCCAGGGGGCCTTGGACCTCAAACTCACAGTGATCCCCCTGCCTCTGCCTCCTGAGTGCTGGGGTTACAGGCATGCACCTCCATGCCTGGCAACCAATCGGAAGCTTTTAATAACTAAAGAACTGAATGTGGGTTGGTGAAAGTTCTCCGAAAATAAAGCCCACCTCGAGGTCCTCAGAGAGCAGGGAGGAGTGCGTCGCCTTCTGGGCCATCTCCTGCAGCTGCAGCTGCGTCCTCTGCAGGGCACCCTGGCACTCGAGCTGATGGGCCTCCAGGGCTTTGACCTTCTTGGTGAGGGACCTGATGATTTCTGTTCTTTTCTGCAGTTCACCTGCGGAGAAATTTCACCAACTTGTTTGTGGTTGGATCTGAAGCTTGAAACACAGTATTTTTCAAAGTCGGTGGTTTAAAAAGCCAAAGTGCGCCAAAGGATTTTTAGAAGACAATTCTTTTAGAATATTTTTCTGTGAAGTGCACAAGACTGTGCTTTAGGAAACAGCGCTGGCGGGAACCCTGAAGGCCCCTGGGTGCTACAAGGTGAGCGCAGCCTCTCCCCTTTCGACTTCCCAGCCCCACCCTGACCCAAATCATTTCCTTGCTTTTTATTATTGTTCTACTACCCGTGACTGCGTTCCTAAAGATATAGTTCCACTTCAGCATACATAGGTGGAGGTATGCTGTACGATTCTTGCACTTGCTTCTTTCATGTAAGATTATGAACCCCTGGATTCGCCCACACTTTCGGAGTTCGCATTTGCCACTAATAGGGTGCCACGCTAATCCACTGAATATTTACACCCGAATTCACCCGTCCTATTGCTGTAGGACACACGGGCTATTTCCACTTCACAGCTATTATAAGCAACACTGCTATAAATATTTGTATATGAATCTTGGTGCGTATTTCTAAGTTTCTCTAGAAACTACTCAAAATATGGTCCTTAAA
>NW_004524652.1:6425119-6425755 GCF_000260255.1 Octodon degus
GGGCCCCAAACCTACCATATCAGGTGGTTGTTTATGCTAAGGACTAAACTCAGGGCCTCAGAAATGCCAAGTGTAGCCAGGTGTGGTGGCACATGCCTGCAACCCCAGCACTCAGGAGGACGAGGCAGGAGGACCGCTGGGCAGCTGAGGCTAGCCTGGGCCACACTATGTAGGGAGATCGTTTCAAAAACAAAATAAAACCCCCAAATGCCATGCACACACTCTACCACTAACTGAGCTACACCCCAGCGCAAAGCCCCATCTGGCTAAGACCCTCAGATGGCTCACTGCGCATTAGTGTGCTCCGCAGGAGGAGGGTTTCCGGGTCACTGCTGGAGCACGTTCCCACTGCCCGAGCACCCCCCGAGCACCCCCGAGCACCCCCGAGCACCCCTCGTAGGGCCTGCGTCCCTTCCGTCTCAGCAGACACTGCCCAAAGGAGCTGTGCCAAGCGACTTCTCCCAGCTGTATGCGAGCCTTCCCTGTCCTTGCATCCAGGTACAGTGCCCAACCCGCTTAGCTTCCGAGATCAGACAACAGGGACGCTGGGGGAGGGGGGCTAGGGGTCCACATCTTTACCAACATCTGGCAGTTTTTACGTCTGATAAATGTTTTAATTTATATTTCTGTAATTCC
>NW_004524652.1:6426703-6427972 GCF_000260255.1 Octodon degus
GGGTGCGCTTCTACCTTCCAGCTTGCTGCAGCGCTCCTCCAGAGTCAGCACTTTCTGCCGGTCCTCCTCCCACGACAGCAGCTGCCTCTGATGCACCGCCACCATGTCATTGAGCTCTTTATCTCGGTCTTTCAGTTCTCCAATGAGCAGCTGTAGCTCCCTGCGCTGTTTCTCAATGGTGGAATTCTCACCTTCTGACCCGATGTTCTAAACGTGGGAAGTGGGTTTTCAGCAAAAGAAAACTCAATACTGTAAATCAGCCAAAGTATATTATGTTCTGTTGTTGCCCATCCTAAATTATGGATGTCGCACGTTCCAGCCTAGCACACGTTCAGCCTCTTTCCCTTCCTCACAGACTACACACAATTCTTGTTTCTTGGGTTTGGGAGATAGCTCGGCAGCCTAAGCACCTGCCAGGGCTCGATCCCCAGTACCAGGGGGATGCAGTCCCGTGGTGGTGCGCCTATAATCCCAGCTCTGGGGAGGCCGAGACAGGAGGATCACTATGAGTCTGAGCTGTGTAGGCAGGGGGAGCCCTGTGAGTTTGGGGCCAGCGTGGGCTACATAGTGAGTCCAAAACTCCAATCTGAGCTAAATGAGAACCTGTCCCAAACCAAAGGTAAGACTTCCGAAAACTTCCACTGGCAAACCACACAGACATTTCTCTTTTCCCCAACTTTTGCTTTCAATCAACAATGTTATCCTGCACTTTGCCTTAATAATTTTGTTTATTATGTGGTGCTGGGGATTGAACCCAAGGCCTTGTGCATGCTAAACCCACAGGTTATTCTTATCTGTGTCCCCAGGTTCTGACCTGGTAGTTTTAGAGTAAAAAGGTTAAGATAAACATGAAACACTGTTTAAATGTTAATAATTTTTATTAAAGAATGCAAATTTTAGACTAAAGAAATTGATCCTAAATATTTATTTCAACTATATTTGGCACATAAACATACATTCAATCTACTGAGACCAATTTGATATTGTTACTCAAAAACAAATTTTGTAACTACCTGTGGTGGCACATTCCTGGAACCCCGACACTCTGGCAGGCTGAGGCAGGGGCACTGCAAGTTCCATCCCAGCCTGCAACCTGCCTCAAAATAAAAATTTTTTTAAAAGGGTAAGGGATGTAGTACAGCACTTGCCTAGTATGTGCAAGGCCCTGAGTTTAATCCCTAGTACCACACATGCACACCCCAAAATTTCTAAATACCTGTTTCAATTTCCTTTTTCCTTTTCATTATTTATAAGAAATAGGGCCAGCCA
>NW_004524652.1:6429722-6430239 GCF_000260255.1 Octodon degus
GCAATAAATGAATAATTGCTTATTAATAATTAAACTCAGGAAATGTAAGTTGGATTCAGGGGACTCGAGGTGACACGACCTGAGTACCAGTTAGCCATTCATTCATCCTACAGGCATTTACTGGGCCCCATGGTTGTAGACACAGCCAAGCGCACACCAGGCAAGTCTATGTCCCAGTGTAGGAAAACAAGCCAAATACGGTCGCCACAGCTGGGAGTCTCGGCAGATGTCCTAATCCGGGCATTTGGGAGGTTCAGGCAGGAGGATCACAAGCCCAAGACCAGCCTGGGGGTACCTACACCCACTTCAACGAACAATAACAGAAAAAACAACAACTGGAACAGCAGTGAGTGCTCACTCATTTCCCATCCTGGTGAACGCAGACTTCGAACCAAGTTCACTTTAGGGACTTGGTTAGAGGGAATGAGGCGCGCGCCGGCACTCGCCCGGCCCGGCCGTCGAGGCCTCCAGCGAGGCGGCGGCCCGCAGCGCAGCGCAGCGTCCCGAGCCCCGAGCC
>NW_004524652.1:6432579-6433580 GCF_000260255.1 Octodon degus
GGCCCCAGCCAGGCTTTTATAATGAAAAAAATACACCCACAAATTCCAGTTCTTCAAGATGCTGAGCCAGGAGTCCAAGTTTAACATCAACTTGGGCAGTTTAGCAAGACCCTGGGTCAAAATTGAGAAAGGACTAGGAGTGTAGCTCAGGGGTAGAGACCTTCCCTAGCATGCACAGGGCTGTGGGTTCTATCCCCAATACAGCAAAGAAACAAATACGCAGCCCAACTGCCAGACCAGCCTCTCAGCAGATGACTACAGTAAGTCCTGCAAGTGGAGCAGACAGAGGCCCCAGAACAGCACTGAACACCAGGCAGCCACATGCCCAGCCAGCATGGAGCCCAGCGGAGGACAGTAAGAGGCCCTGAGGAACAGAAAGTGAATGTGGCAAGAGGAATACATACAATGACGAGGTGCAAACTAAACATCCCGAGGCTTAAAGTTTACCCCCACCAGCTTTCTCCAAAGCAACAAAAACACTCCTTCATTTCCCAAGTAAGGGAACTTGGTAAGACATAAAAGGGAGCGTTTGGGCCAGGCGTGGCGGCACATGCCTGTCCTCCCAGCACTCAGGAGGCTGAGCTAGGAGGATATTGTGAGTTCAAGAGCAATAATGCATCTCAAAGCCAGCCTGAACTGCCTGGTGAGATCCCATCTCAAAAAGATGAGGAGGGGCCTGCCCATTAGCTCGGTGGTTTAAGTGCCTGCTTAAAAGAGCAGTGAGGCTCAAGTTGCACTGCTTCGAACCCAGATACTCCGGCCAAACCAGAAATGCCCTGAAGGCATGTTCAGGCCTTCCCCCCACCAAATAAATGATGATGGAAAAAAAAAAAGAATTCATCTACTTTATGACCTATTAACTCTGTTAGCTCACGTTTGCAGTCCACGACTCACAGGTGGTATCGTTTTGCTGCCAGGGGCGCCAGGGGGCCTCGTGCTCGCCAGGCTGGCACTTGCGCCGCTGAGCGATCTCCCTGGCCTCACAGTCGTATCTTAAGCAC
>NW_004524652.1:6434625-6436633 GCF_000260255.1 Octodon degus
CTCGCAGGAAACGTCTCGAATCAATCCACCTCACTAGGTAATCCTGGGGAGGGTCAGTTAGTGCAGGGTATCATTTTTCAATGTACATCTTCACCTCATCTTTTAAGAGTTTTTAAACTCTTCTTCAAGACTGTATTTTAATGGTGACATCGATTTCTCCTGTAGTTTCTCCTACCCACCTTTTCTCCTACCTCTCCCCCAGCCCTGGCTCCAACTTAAGTCCTCTATGTCCCCCTTGTTTGGAAGTGCTGTACAAAGGATTTTACCCAAGGCCTCACACATGCTAGGCAGGTGCTCTGCTACTGACCCACATCCTCGCCCATTTTACGTTTTTTTTTTTTTTTAAACATTTATTGTGTGTGTGTGTCCAGCTCAGTTCGCCAGGGGGCGGGGCTGGCTGGCATGTGGTGCTGGGGGAATCGAACCGCAGTCCCTGTGCTTTGCCAAGCTTGTTCCAAGTAGGTGTGTTAGACCACTGAGCCATCTCACCAGCCTTTTTTTTAATAATTTTTTTTTTTTTTTTTTGCGGAACCGGGGATTGAACTCAGGCCCTTGAGCTTGCCAGGGAAGCGCTTATTCCACTGAGCCATCTCCCCAGCCCCCATTTTACGTTTTTTTACTTTTGGCAGAACCAGGGATTGAACTCAGGCCCTTGTGCTTGCCAGGCAGGTGCTTATTCTACTGAGCCATCTCCCCGGCCCCTTCACTTTTTATTTTTTTATGAGACAGGATCTAGCTAAACTGTCAGGGCTGGCCAGGCTCCTGAGCTAGGATTACAAGCATATGTCATCATACTAGGTTGCAATTTGTAGTACCTGATGGAAAAGTGTATATAACATGTGCAGTAAGTCATTGTTTCTCTTGTAAGAAAGGCATGTTTTATTTCTGTAGTGCATGTTTCAATTGTTATTTGTCACACCATGTATCAAGCATGGCTACATATTACTTTTAATTAGCTAGCAGAAGTTCACTCATAGGATGGACAGCCAGAACAGCAACTCCAGTTCTGAGTAGCTCTCCACTTAGAACAGTAATAATGAAAGTCCACAATGGAGTGAGGAGCCAGGTGAGCGGCACATGCCTGGAATTCCAGCCCTAGGAAGACTGAGGCAGGACTATGAATTCAAGGCTGGCATGGATGACATACTGAGACCATGTCTAAAAAAATAGTAATAGATGCCTGGCACATGCCGCACCAGCCCCACCTTGGTGCACTGAGCCAGCTGCAGAGACTGGGCATGGTAGTGCACACCTGTAATCCCAGCGCTGGAGGCTGAAAACAGGAGGATCACTACAAGTCTGAGCTGTGTAGTGAGACCCTGTACCAAATACATTAAAACAAAACAAAACAAAACAAAAACCCTAAATTAAAATGAAATGGATCCATTCTGTCTCTGCTGTATGTATTACAGCTTGTGTCTAGATGGCTCTCCAAGGCTTCATCCAGTCAAAGGAGGGGCTTTTACAGAGGTGGCTGGATCTGCGTGGATGCTGCTGGGCTTCTGGGTGTGTGATTCCTCAATCAGCCCCGACTGGCTTGGCAATCTCCTAAGTCCAGTGGTCTAAGCAGAACACATAAGGGGCAGAAAGAAGCTGCTAAAAGGGCTACCCAAATAGCTCAGCAGATTAAAGCGCCTGCTTAGGCAGAGGCAGTGGCCAGGGTGCAAGCCCAGCCCCGTCCCCTGGGGTATGCTGAGACAGCGATGGAGACTGCGGCATGGTGGTGCACGCCTGTAATCCCATCACTTGGGAGGATGGAAAATGGAAAAATCACTACGAGTCCAATCTACACAGTGAGACCCTGGAGACCCTGTCCTAAAATGCAAAACAGCAGCTGCCAAGCTCACCTGCAGCCTCTGCCTGCCACAGACAGAACCTCTACCCACTGAGAGCCAGACAAACCTTTCCTCTTCTCACTTTGGGTGTTGGGTATTTTCTTCTCAGCAGTAAGAAAAGATAAAATGTTTCTAAGTATTCTTGGAAAATATCATCTTTAAATATATGCATA
>NW_004524652.1:6437698-6442945 GCF_000260255.1 Octodon degus
TGCATGTACGTGTCCCATGTGCTCACCTCTGGCCATTTTTCCTGAATGACCTCAATGATGTCGTCTGTAAAGTCCCCCTGAATGATGATTTCATCTTCCCCTGTTACTGAGGCACCGCAGGAGAATTTCTGAGCAAAAAATCTTTGTGCTTCTTTAAGATCAATTTCTGTTTTTTGTTTTTTTTTAAAGAAAGGGTTAGACTATAATTAGAATTGTGCATCAAAGACATTTTTCTATTTTGAAATTTAACCTGCATTTTAAATTCATGAAACAGATGGTAGTAGTGGGTTTCTGATTCCTCTCAGAATAATTAAAACTACCACAGACAGAGCTAATTCCACGTTTCCTTTTTCATTTTTTAAATGTATTTAGTGCAGGGTGTACGTGGTCTCACTATGTAGATCAGACTCGAAGTGATTCTGTTTTCAGCCTCCCAAGCGCTGGAATAACAGGTGCGCACCACCACACGCAGTCCCAATCGCTGTCTTAGCACGCACTGGGAGCAGCACAACATGCTGGGGATCGAACCCTGGCCGTTGCGCTCTGTCTAAGCAGGTACTTTAGTCCGCTGAGCTACCCGGCCGGTCCTCCACATACATTTTCAAGGCAAAATAAAAACTCAATAAAATAAATATATAAAATAGCAGCACCCACACTGCCCCGGTTCTCCAGTTAAGAACAAAATGAACCCAGAACACGTGACTTCCAGGCATTCCACAAATAGCTCCAACAGGAAAGTGCAGCCCAGTGATGCTTCTCAGCCTGCGCTGCCTCAGGAAGAGACCTGGGTTTCTTCCGCTGTTCTGCAGTGCGCTGGGCCTGACGAGTGCCAGGAAGCCCTCTACCACTTCGTTCCAACCTCAGCTGAGACCCTGGTGTGACAACCGAGCACATCGTTCCCACAGCATCACTGTTCACTCCAGGCCACCAGGCACTGAGGGCTCTGAGCGGCAGCCTGGTCCCCCACCCCCACCCCGTCACCTCCACGTGGGGCAGAACAGGCCATCTTGCAAGCCCTTGCCACCATGCCCACAGAGGGTGAAGCGCAGCACTAGCATGCTTCAAGGAGCAGCCAACCTGGCCCTCTCTGTCCTAGACGAGCTGCACCCAAGCGAGACTTCCAGAAAGGAAGTCTACAAAAGCTCTACATTCCTTCCGCTGGGTGTGGTGGCACATACCTGCAACCCCCACATTTGGGAGGCTGAGGCAGGAGAATCACCATGAGTCTGAGGTTAGTCTGGGCTATACTAATATAGTGAGTTCAACAGCAGCCTGAACTACATGAGACCCTGTCTCAAAAAACAAAAAGGAGGGGCCGGGGAGATGGCTCAGTGGAAGAAGCGCTTCCCTGGCAAGTGCAAGGGCCTGAGTTCAATCCCCGGTTCTGCAAAAATTAAAAAAAAAAAAAAAGGCTAATTTTCTCCAGAATATGATTTTAAAGCTATAATTACAGATGAAGGCTGGGACACACATCTAGTCTCAGCTACTCTGGAGGTGACAGAAGAGGGTCATTGCAGCCTGAATTAAGACCAGCCTGGGCAAAACAGCAAAGTCTTGTCTCAAAGGGTGTGTGTGTGTGTGTGTGTGTGTGTGTGTGTGTGTGTGTGTGTGACAGACAGAGAGAGAGACACAGAGAGAGAGAGACAGACAGACAGAGAGAGAAAGACAGAATGAGAACTCAGAACTTCACTTTGTGTGTGCTTTTGATACTAGGAATCGAATCCAGGACCTCACTTTTGCCAGCAGGCGCTTATGCCACTGAGGTACATCCCTTACCCCGTTCTGTGTGTTCTTAGTAAAAACAGGCCTTCATAACATCAGATAAGACAAGAAAGCAAGCGAGAGAACACAGTTCTCACATGTAAAACAAATGAACATATTTAACTTGCAGCAGTGCAAAATTGTCAGAATCCTGAACTCACCAAAAGTCGCAAGGCCACACACTCTCGTCACATATTTCTTCTTGGCTCTGGGAATTTTGGCTATAGTGACCTTTTGTGGTACAGTCTTCTTTTTCTGTTTTATTTGACCCCTTCCACCTTTATTAAGAAAGACTTTACATTACTTCTTTTTCATCATCATATGATACCAAGTCTTAAAACTGCCCTGCATGAAGGCCTGAGGTAGGAGAGAAACAGAACACTGTCCCTACCCTCTAGGGACTCCCGGTATAGTGCTCCCCACCCCAGAAAAGGCCTACTTAAATGCAACAACCTCCAGAAATAAATCACTATCACACATTTACAGAGGAATGGCTCAATCTGCTTCCAGAGACCAGAAAAGGTTTCCTAGAAGAGGTGACTTCTAAGGTAGGTCCTAAAGAACAAGTGCTCAGATGAGAGGGAAGGGGTTGGAGAAGTCTAAGAGATGATATTCAGCTGAGTATGATAGCACACACTTATAATCCCAGCATTCCATGAAGCCGAGGCAGGAGGATCTCATGTTGCCTGGGCAACTTAGCAAGACTATCTCAAAAAATAAAGTGCTGGGGAAAAGGCCTGGGTTCAATTCCCAATGCCACAAGGAAAAACTAAAAAGGCACTGTAGGGAAATGGAACAAGCACATGGTTTGAAAATAACCAAAAGGGATTCTACCTGGAAACCTCATTGGTCTTCACTGAAGGGTGCTCACGGGTGTGCAGCGAATGAAGCCAGAAGAGTAGAAGAGCACAGAGCAGTCTGTACAGACCCAAAACTCTGTACAAGACTGGATGTTGTGCAAGGAGAAGCCAGTGAAAGATCACAGGGATGAAATAACTAGATGTGTTTCATCGAGATCACACTGTCCACAGTGAAGGTCAGGTTGTGAAGCGCAGGGCCAGCAGGAAGGCCACTGAGGGAGGGCCTCATCTGCTCAGGCAGAACTGCTCAGAGCCACAAACTAAACATGGTGATAGTAATGGCTACTGGGCACAGGTAGAGGGTCAGGAGGAGAAAGAAGAACGTGGAGGTGACCAAGGGGGCACAAAGGGCATCTATGACGGTGCCCAGGAGCTTGGCTCACATGGTAACTCTCACAGCCACTACCGAAATGGGGGTAAGGAAAGTCAACCCGAGACTCGGCAAATCTGGCTTCAGAAGTACTGTGATGTGGCTGGTGCCTCTGGGACCATGTGTCCTCCAATCTGCAGACAGGAGCCAGGCACAGACTGGGGAGTCACACGGGTAGCGTGTGGGCAAGGCGAAGGGGGGACTCGGTCATCCAGTGGGTCTTGAAGAACAAGGAAGCATCTGGGTGTCAGGAAAGAGAGCACGAAAGCAAGAGGACGGGGACAGGACACTGGGAAACACCCACTTTTAAGGGCCAGAAGGAAACAAGGTCTTCACAGAACACCAAGGAGGACTGAAAGGCAGGAGACCTGAAAGGAAAACTGCCATAAAACCCGAGAGGAGCACACTTCAGGAGAGGAGCAGGCCAGATGTTCTTCTGACTCGGTGGCTACCAAGGCAGCGTCGTGGATTCTGAGCCAGGTTAGAAGGCAGTGAAGCAGGAAAGGGAGTGGGGAGCCAGTCCAAGAGAAGACACCCGGCCAGGAAAGGAAGGGAGTCAGACAGACGTGGGCCCCTGGGAGACTCTGAGCCAGGACAGGTGGTGCAGGCCTATAATCCTTCCGAAATAAGATGCAAAATCCTAGAAGTCTTTACAAGCTAACTGTAATTATGGGGACATCAAAGATAATACCTGGAGCATGGAATTAAGTTTTAGAAGCAAGAAATAAGTATATGCAACAGCTATAAAGCAAAGTTTTAAGCTATGAGAAGTAATAATAAAACAATATACAGAATTCTAAGTGGCTGGTTACATTTTAATGTATACAGAGGACAAATTAGAATGTTTTCTTTGATCTCATTTACTCATAAAGGACAAATAGTACCGCATCTAATCATGCTCCTAAGAAGGTAATTTTGTAATGATAAGTATGCAGAATTACAATAATAACATTTTTTAAACTTTGGGAACTTTTTAAATTTATTTTCTTTTTTAAAATTTCTTCTATGAGAGAGAAAGTATGTTTGTATATAAGTCAATATATAGATTTATCTTATCTTACCTCTCTTTTGTTTTTTCTTTTCTTCTTCTTCCCCTACTGATCCTTGACCTTCACTAATTCCTGCTTCTTGTTTGGGTGAACTTTCTAAATATAAAATTGAAATTGAAGAAGAGGAACATCACTTTACATGTTAAGTAATCACTGCTGAACAAGCTTACACTCAAATAAGGCATTTTACCAACCAAAATGACATTTGTGAGGTAAATGATTACACTGCCATATTCATTTCTAAGCCTCACTCTAAAGTCATTCTGGGGGCCAGGGAGATGGCTCAGGAGAATAAGCACTTGCCTGGCAATCACAAGGGCCTGAGTTCAATCCCTGGTTCCGCAAAAAAAAAAAAAAAAAATAATAATAATAATAAAGTCATTCTAGCGGAGTACAGTGGTCTGCATATATGTGCCCTAAGGGTCATGTGCTAAAGGGTGGAGTCTTAAGAGGCGCCCTCCACAGAGACAGCAGGACCCCGGCCCACTCCTGCTCTCCTCACTTCCTGGCACTATGGTGTCTGCTCCCCCATGAGGAGCTTCCTCACGAGAGGTCCAAAACAACAGGGCCACGAATCATGGACTGAACTCTCTGGATTTGTGAAGAAAGCTTTTCTGAAGAAAGCTTTTCTCTCTGAATGATTTCAAGTATTTATTACAGTGTGACACCAAGCTGACTGACAGAGGAAGTGATGGGCCTAGAAAATGGTTTCTTTTTTTGGCGGAACCGGGGATTGAACTCAGGCCCTTGTGCTTGCCAGGCAAGCACTTATTCTACTGAGCCATCTCTCTCGCCCAAAAGCAATCTTTGATAAGGGAGGATTAGGATTTCGTGGAACACACTCAGGCCCAGCAGGAGCAGCTAACCCATCTTGTCACATCAATCTTGGCTGAGAAGGGCTCCTCCTCCTCACACACTCTCTCCCAGCATACACCATGATCTCAGTGGGCCAGACCACATTACCCGACTCAACAGCAGCGAATGACCACATTTCCCAACTCAAGCTTTCAGCTAACCTTGGACAGGGACTACACAGCCACTGGCTCCTTCTTTTTTTTTTTTTTTTTTGGCGGTACTGGGGATTGAACTCATGACCTTGAACTTGCCTGGCAAGCACTTATTCTACTGAGCTATCTCCCCAGCCCACAGCCACTGGCTCTTAAGTCCTCACTGGGTATATAGGTTTGTGCACTGTGAAAAGAGTGGA
>NW_004524652.1:6445365-6457625 GCF_000260255.1 Octodon degus
GCCTCCCAGGCGCTGGGACTGCAGGGGTGTGCCACCATGCACAGCTGAGACTGGAAGAGTTTTAAAGTTAATAAAAGATTATTGAAATTCTGTATCCTACTAAAGGACGACTTTCATATCTTCAAAATCATGCTACATGTGTACTTGTTTCTGATATACAAGTTTGATAAAAAGAAAAAAGGTTCATACCTACAGTGAGTTTTGCAAATTCATTTGGAAAATTCTTCTCTAACCATTGTCTACATTTAGTAACATCAGGCATATATTCACAGTACTGTAAGGAAGGAAAGGAAAAGAATAAACTGAATCAAGGAAACATTTCAAACAATACATTTCAACTTAAAATCATTGCTTATACTTGCTATATGAAGAGCAGAACTACTTTCCCCGATTTCTCACCCACAGGAAAGCTCCATTCAAGCAGAAAATGCCCCCAAAACTAGGAAGTCAAAAGGATGAAGCGCCTGCTCGCTGTAGGAAGTTTTCCACAAGGCCTGCACTGCTCCCCTCCTCTGCTCAGACATGTAGTTCTGGCTTTAACGTTCCTTTTGATTATCACTGGCCACTTACGAGTTCCAGGAAACATCTGAAACGTAGAGCCAAATGCAAGTGCAGCACACGTATCTGCGGGCATACTGGCATCCACCTGTGAGCCAGCTATCCCACTCCACAAACAAAAGCCAGGCACAGCGACACACTGTGTGTACCCAGCACTACGGGAGGCCTTAAAGACACTCTAAACCATAGTTAATTCTAGCACTCTGGGAGGAAGAAGGATGCAAGTTTGAGCTCAGCTTTGGCAACTCAGCAAGACCCTGCCTCAAAATAACAAGCTGGGGATGTAGCTCAGTGGTTCAATCCCCAGTACTGTTTTAAAAAAAAAAAAAGCTGAAATTTTACTGTCAAATGATATAGAAACAAAAATAAAAAGAAAGTTCTTAGGTTAGCTCTAAAATCAAGTGTGACCTCAAATGCAGATATTATTAAGAGAAAAGTATTTAAAAGGACTTACCTCTGTTGGTAATGAACAGACTGGGGAAATGGAGAAAAAAATGATTTAAAATGTTAAGAATATGTAAACACATATTTATCACATTTGACATGTCTCACTTCTATATTGTCTAATTTTTCTCTACCACCTTTCAAATGCTACACCTTCAGGGGGTTTTGAGGTAAAAGGCACATGGTTACTTCAGGCAATAATACTACCTTGATTTTCTGATCTACAGAATCTAGTTGATGAAAAACGAACGCTTTTGCTTTTTGTTTTGTTCTGTTTTGTTTTTTTTTTTTTTTTTTGACAGGGTCTCGCTACGCAATTTAGACTGGTCTTAAACTTACTACTTAGCCTAGGCTGGCCTCGAACTAGCAGCAACCTCTTGCCTCAGCCGCCCAAGTGCCAGGATTACAGGTCTGTGCCAGCACACCAACAACATCCTCAAGTACATTTTAAAGCATCTGTCAAAATGGGCTTCTAGAACATAACTGAGTCACTCACTCCTGTATGTGCAGCACAATGCCTGGCATGGGCAGGAGCTTACAGCGTGCTTCTAAATGAATTTAAGCTTCTCTCTGAGGTGCCAAGTAGACTCTAGCTGACAGCTGAGACCAGTCTCTTCTAATCTACACTCTCGCTTTTGAAAGGGGAAAGAAGCAGATGGCCAAAGGACAAGGAGTGTGCCTCTGTCACCATTTCTATTTTTCCCTTTAGCAAGTGCCTTATTCGATAGTCTGCTCTCTTCTACATACCTATCAAAAATACTAAATGTCTGCCAGAAATTATACCCATACAAGTTTTGTTTCCTTTTTGGCGGGTACTGGAAACTGAACCCAGAACCTCAAGCTTGCCAGGCAGGCGCTGCAACACTGAGCTAAATTCCTAGCCCCTCCATACAGTTTTTCTTTTCTTTTTCTTTCTTTTCTTTTCTTTTTGCAGTACTGGGGATTGAACTCTGGACTCTGCACTTGCAAGGCAAGTGCTTATTCTACTGAGCTATCTCCCTGGCCCCTCCATACATTTTTAACAGGTCTATTTCCCCTTTCCCTGTTTGTTGTCTTCAAACCCAATGAACATTTAACTTGTTGGCTTCTCCATCATAATCTTTTCGCTCAACCTTCTCTTCCTAATTTATGCTACTCCTTTGTTTTAAAGACATAAGATCTTGCTACACTGCCCAGGCTGGCCCTAAATTCTTGGGTTCAAGTCATCCTGCCTCAACTTCCCGAATAGCTGGAACTATAGGCACATACCTCACCTGACTATTTTACTCATTTAAGCCCTCATTAATTTTAACCCTTATTATAGCCTGCCTCACTCAAGTCTTCACCTAACTTCTCTGTACAAAAGCCTTCTGCAACTCAGCATTATCTACTAGTAGAATCTCACTCAACCTGGCCCCAAACCACACAGCCTTACAAATTCCTGCCTCTCGCCTTTACAAATCTCACATCGCAAGGCAGCGGAAAGCCCTCAGATGGCCACTATCTTCCTGCCTGTCTTGCTTGCTCCTCTGCCTGGCACATCTGCCCTCTGCCCCTCCGTGCTGGCCTGAACACCACCTTTCCTTCAAGTCCCCATTCAGTTGTGGTGGGCTCCATGAGGTCTTTCTGATTCCCTACAACAGGATGAAAGCTCTCCTTTCTGCACCGCTGCTGTGGCTACAGTCTCAGTTTTTTTTTTTTTGGGGTGGCGCAGAACTGGGGATTGAACTCAGGCCCTTGTACTTGCAGGGAAGCGCTTATTCTATTGCGCCATCTCCCCGGCCCTCTTTTCTTTGTTTTTGAGATTCGATCTTGCTATTCAGTTCAGGCTGGGCTTGAACTTGACATAGAGCCTCCTGCCTCAGCCTTCTGAGTGCTGGGGTTACAGGTGCGTCCCAGCTTCCAGCTCTTTACTACTTGTGTCTGTCCGCTGCCAGTCTCACCTGCATCTTCCCTGCAGTCCTCGCCTACATTTACCATGTGTAAGTTTTGTGCAGATGAAGGGCAGGGCCCTGCCAATACACAATCTTCCTCAGAACTTAGCCAGGACTTGAAGGCGATGTCTAAACTCATGTCTGGTACTTCTTTGTTAAATGAACAATAATGTTTTTATACCAAACAGAAGCCTGCACTGCACTGCCACGAACAGTGCTGATTAGGTAGAAATGCATCTTTCAGCAGCTTCCACCCGGTAGAGCTCCTTTATTGACCCATTCAAGTCTCAGGAAAGGGCTCTTTCCTTTGATTCACATATGCTTTTACATTTAAAGTATTTTTTCACAGATAACTGTCACAAAAGAATACAGCCAGCTATAGTGGCACATGCCTATATTCCCAGTATTCTGAGAGGCTGAGGATGAAAAATCACAAATTCCAATTTAGCTTGGGCAATTTATCAAGACCCTGCCTCAAGACAAAGAATAGAAAGGGTTGCAGAAGTAGCTCAGAGCAAGGAACTGGATTCAACTCCTAGTGAAACAAAGAAATGCAACTTTTCTTGCATCCACAGTCACACTTTATAATTGCAGAAAAACAAAACAAGATTCCCAGTTGACCCTCTCGCTAACTTGACACCAATTAAGCAGCTTCTGCCCAGCTCACCTGACTCGAGTACACCCCAAGAATCCCTGGCCCTTCTTGTTCCTTTCCTAAATAAGCTCCCACCATCTCCTCCTCAGAACATCCTTGTGTGGCTAACACTGGCGGATCTTTATTTCCTGGCCTCAGCTGCCGTTCTGACACACCATGCTTAAGACTCTTCTGCCTGGAGAAACTCAAGCTCACTATCCTGGGAAAAGAGCCCCTTTCTCACCTCCAAATAAAATGCGCCTCACCACTTTCACTGCCTCTCCTTCTCTTCAGCTCTCAGTTTAGAAATACAGAATTCATCATGGAATCGCTCCCCTTTTCACTGTGAAGCTGGCCGGGTCTCTCCTGACTGATCCCTCCGCTTCCACTGAGAGCAAGGTACTCGCCTGCCTCTACCTACACTTCTGCAGCTAACAGGCCTTACTTTTTATTGGTTCTCTCACATCACAATATAGCATATTAATCTTTTCTTGTCCCTTCATTATTTTCCTGCTCACAGAATAGTTCACTACAGATGATAGTGACGCTAGCAACTCAGAACTTTTCTGATATTTACAGATAATAATAGGTAACATTTATTGAGAACTTACCATGTGCCAAACATTTTTCTTTCTCTTTGTGCTAATGAGGATAGAATCCAGAACATTCACATTGGGCTACAGTCATTCTTTTTTATTTTTAATTCTCAGGTTTTTGCTTTCTTTTCGGGGGGAGGCAGGGTCTTACTATATAATCCAGACTGATCTTGAACTTGCTGTGATCCTCCTGTATCACTCTCCCAAGTACTGGAACTATAGGCATGTGCAGCAGCTATTTTTTTTTTTTTTTCCAACAGGGTCTTGCTTTGTAGTGCAGGCTGGCCTCCAACTCACAGTAATCTCCTGCCTCAGCCTCCGGAGTGCTGGGATTAACAAGGACCATGCCCAGCTTCCTCCTTTTACTTTGAGACTAGACCTCTGCTATGCAGCTCAGGGCAGCCTTGGACTCACTTTGCAGCCCAGGCTGGCCTCGAACTTGCAACAATCCTGCCTCAGCCTCCGAGTGCTGGGACTATCGGTGTGTGCCACCATGTCTGACTCTTTCTTTTTGAGTCAGATTCTGGCCTCAAGGTCACAGTCCTCCTGTCTTAACCTTCCAAAATAGTGTGTGCCACCACACCCTATGCAATGTGTCACGCATCCCTCTCAACAGAGCTCTGAAGTAGGTGCTTCAGCTACTTCCATTTTATGAAGAAACTCACAAAGGTTTTACTCAGTAACAGGATAAAGAGAGCCAAGATTTAAACTCAGACAAGGGTGGAAGTGTAACTCAGTAGTAAGAATCTGCCTTGTATGCACAAGGCCTGGCTTCAATCCCCAACAATACAAAAAAGTAAACACAGACCTGAACATCTACAGTCTGGCAGCAAATACCTTTTTTTTTTAAATGTACAGGGTCTACAGGGTCTCACTACACTGATCAGACTCATAGTGACCCTCCTGTTTTCAGCCTCCCAAGCACTGGGATTACAGGTTCATGCCACCACACCCAGTCTTAGTGCTGTCTCAGTGCACCCCTGGGGCAGGGCTGGCACAGCAGGCAGAGGATTGAACCCCTGACCCCTGCTTCTGCCTAAGCAAGTGCTTTAATCCGCTGAATGATCTAGCTGGCCCAAACACCTTTTTTTTCTCTTGGTATTGGGGATCAAACTCAGGATCTTGTGCTTGCCAAGGAGGCGCTGAGGCTGCTGAGCTATCTCCTGGCAACATCTACAGTCTGAACCCTCAAGACCTTGTGTTTCCTTGGACCTGACCCCACCCTACCCATCTTTGTTCTTTTACTTCAAATCAGCCTTCTGTGAGAATCAGTTCTCTGTCTTCCTCTCCTAAAGAGAGCATATGAAATTAAGCCCCCTATTGTTCTTACAAATTCCTTCAGCTTTCCTTGCAAGTTTTACCTATCACCTAAGACTTCTATAAACTCCACTCCTTGAAAACTTTCTGGCTTCCCTCTAGTCAAAGACCCCTGAACCCCTAATTCATGGTCAGGACCACTTCACTCCTAACTTAATACTGCCTAGTGCTTCTCACACCCCTAGACTTTTTGGTCCTCAGGGGAGAAGTACGTCTTTCCTCACCCTGCTGCCTTATACATCAACACGGAAGAGGGAGGGAAATGAAAATACGCTCTTCTCACACAGGCTAGGGACTTCTCTCCAACAAAGTACCTGCGGAGTGAGCTACTTAGTGTAGTTCTTCACAAGTCATCTGAGCCAGGAGGGTTACAGCCTGGGTCAATTTGCCTCAAAATAAAGAATAAAAAGACCTGGAGATGCAGCTCAGGGTGAAAGCTCTGGGTTCAAACTCCAGTAATCCCCCAAAAGCTATCTAAGAAGTGATATAAACAATTCAATGCATGATTTTCATATCCTGTATTTCATCAACTCTACTTTTATATTTTTTGTAGAGCTACATCTTATAAGTAAGCAATATACCAATCTAATGGTATCTTTTTTCTTTCTTAGGAGAATCTCACATACTGCGTTTTTTTTTTTTTGTTTGTTTGTTTTTGGTTTTTAGGCAGAACCAGGGATTGAACTCAGACCCTTGCGCTTGCCAGGCCAAGCGCTTATTCTACTAAGCCATCTCCCCGGCCCCATATACTGCGTTTTTTAAAATACACTTTTAGATTTGATAAAACAGGATAGACACAAAAACAAGTTTTGTTTTATTTTTACAGTGCTAAGCATCATATCTAGAGCCCTGCACATGCCAGGTAAGTACTCTTACCACTGAGTTACATCCCCAGTGACAGAATAATAGTTTTTTTGCAGAACCGAGATTGAACTCAGAACCTTGCACTACTGTGCTATCTCCCCAGCCCCCTCGTTTGTTTTTTTTAGGCAGGGTCTTACTACACAGTTCAAGCTGGCTCTGAACTCATTAGCTAGCCCAGGCTGCCCTTGCCTTTGCAGTAATCCTCCTGATTCAGTCTCCTGAGTGCTGGGGCTTAAGTGCACACCACCATGCACTGTCAGAATAGTTCTAAACTACATCTGACAGACAAGATGAAAATCATAATGAATTAGCACACAACAACAACGGCAGCATTTAGAAGGCTAGGTCCTACTTATCCTAGGGACTTTACACCAATTATCTGAATTAACATGTAATCATCTTTTTCATTCCAATACACTAGAAACAGACATTTAAACCTTACAGAAATCAAGTAACTTGCACAGGGCCATATTCCTGCTACATGCTACAGTCACAAAGCAAATACTGGCCAATGACTCCACAGGGAAAGAATAATAACTGATTGCGACGTAAGATAAACCAAGCATGATGGTGCACACCATCTCCCAGCCCTCTGGAAGGCTAAGGGAGGAGGTCACAAGTTTGACCTGGGCAATTTAGCAATTTTTTTTTAAAATTTTTATTTATTTATGCGTGTGTGTGTGTGTGTCCAACTCAGCCCACCAGGGGGCGGGGCTGGCTGGCATGTGGTCCTGGGGGATTGAACAGCGGTCCCTGTGCTTTGCTAAGCCTGTTCCAAGTAGGTGCTTTAGACCACTGAGCCATCTCACCAGCCGCAATTTAGCAATTTAATAGGGTCTTGTCTCAAAGTAAAAAAGGGTTAGAGATTAGCTTAGTGTTAAGCCCTGGAGTTCAATTTTTTAAAAATGGGAGGAGGGAAACAAATGTCATAATAAGACAACCCAGCCAGGAGGCTGAGGAAGGAGGATGGCAGGAAAGCTAAGTCTCTCCGTGTCAACTTAGTGAGATCCTGTTTCAAAATAATAAGGGCTGGGATGTGGTTCAACCGTAGAGCTCTTGCTTACATGCACAAGGACCTTGGTTCAATCCCCAGCACAAACCCCCCCCCCCGGGGAATTGGGAATATAGCTTGGTACAAAAGTGCCTCTGGGATCCATTCCCTGTACAGCAAATAACACTACTACTGCTCCTATTACTACTAATAATACATTTTCTAAAATTTAAGGTAATGCACACTAATTTTATTTCATTATTAAGGACACTTAATAAATGATGAGTCACTAATTTCCCTCCTGGGGACTGAATCTAGAACCTCACACTGAGCTACATCCCAGACTTTTCCCCTTTTATTTATTCTTCAGTCCTCAGCACCTGAAATACGTCCAGAACACAGTAAGCAGGTGCTCAAAAAGATTTTTGAAAACAAAAGAATTATTTGCCCCCTTACTGTCTTGTACCTTCAAATTTTTCTAAAAGTTCCAAAGAGCAAATAAAATAGATTCTTGAACTGAAATTTTCCTACTGAAACTGAGGAAAAATATTTATAGGGAGAAATCTGTTGATGAAGTCTAACACATAGATCATTACTCAAATCAGAGGACTTTCCCACCACTAAGTATGGTCTCAAATGAAGAAAATAAAAAAGGATTTTCCCAAGGATGTGTTGCTCCTCACTCCAACCTCCTCTCCACTGCGCAAGCCAGTTTGCTGTCCCCCCATCCTACTCCAAAACTGCTCGGTTCTCCACAGACACACGCAGCTTCTTCCTGCATAGCTGTTCTTTCCCCCTAGGCTGCTATTTCTCACTTCTTCCTCTCTTCTCTCCTATCCCTCAGGACTTGCTTGGTATCTCCAAGGAGTCCTCCTTAAACAGCCAGAACAGCACATAACACCCAGCTGAAATAACATATTTGCATGTCTCCAGTTCCACAGGACTGTAAGCTCCTCTAGGCCAAGTAGCAAGTTAAAAACCACAAAGACTGGGAAAATCTGTTAACCTTTGCATCCTCTTCAGAGTCCCCTTTTGAATAAAGGTCAAATGGGTGAATGAATTTTGTCTCACCAAATGACAAAAGTCAAATGGGTGAATGAAAAACTTAACAGGACCAAATGTAAAACTATCAACACAAAGTATCAAAACATAGTAAAACCCATCCTCTGCCTTCCAACACTTGCCTCCACAGTAAAGGACTCGAAGTGGGTAATCAGCATCTAACTTGGCACTGTTCTTCGGATCACCTTTAAAATCACCCCCACTGGATTCAGAAATGTCAGCAGCCATTTCATAAACCTGTAAGCGAGGACAAGGACACCGTCATTACTCTGAAGACACCAAGGGAAAAAGTATTGGGGTGGAGTCTGACTTCCTCCACTACGCTGCCTCCCACCCCAAGACTGCTTCAGTTCTCTGTGAAGTCGGGAAGACAGGCTGTATTAGATCACGAGATGAGAGCAATTCCTGGCACATCCACCTGATCCATAAGTCTACACGGAAACAAGCAGGGAAGGAAGGGGGTACTGACAAAAAGCAGCAACTGGGGAGAGAAATGCAAATGGTGGGTGACCTCAATGGAGACGGAGCGAAACGTCTGAGGGCGACCTGGGAGGGATGCAAGCTGCGCTGAAAGGAAGGCTCCCAACAGATAGAAGAAGAGAGGTCGAGAGACCCGAGGCGGAGGGGCGGGTCACACGCGAGGAGTCCAGAACGTGGGGTGTGGAGACACTGAGGAGTGGGCACAGGGTGGCCGGGGCCCGCGGTGGATGGGGAAAGAAAGCGGAAACAGAAGAACCAGGAAGGGGTGGAATGTAAGAGGGCTGAGGCGACAAGGACAAGCAATGCTGAGGCAAAGGGGCAGCCCGGGGGACACCAGAGGAGGCCCATGTGGGCGGGAGTGGAGACGCCCAGCCCCTTTCCTCCAGGAGGCATCTCAGCTTGCCCCACGCTACAAGCCTCTCGGAACCGGAAGGGGAGCGGGGAGTCTTTACCCCGGCGGTCACACAGTCCTCGCCGCCTCCGGTCCCGCCGCTCCCGCCAGCTAAAGCGACACATGCAACTCTTCTTCGCCGGCTAGGGCCGCCCCAGAACCCAGCTACCCGGCGTGCTCTCGCGAGACTATAAGTACCTATCGCGAGATTCAGGCTGCTACTAGTCGGATGTCGCGAGAAACCGGAGTGAGGGGGCGGAGCGAAACTAGAAAGCACGCGCGCTCCGTTCAGGGGCGGAACCGAAGCGGCCGGAGGTGGGCGTCCAGTAGGCGGTGCTGGTTACCTGGGGGGCGGGTGCGTCGCGCCAGTTGTGCGCGTGCGCAAGGGGACGCGCGCTTGAAACCCAGGGTCGCGCTCGTGAGTCAGAAATGACTTCCTATTAATAAGCTCGGGAAGGGTTGGCCGGGTGTCTGGGGTGCATCCTGGATCCTGGCTAACCTCGCGGACAGGATAAGTCACGGCCCTGCGGGGAGATGGCAGCGGGATGAGGCGTTTGGTCTCATCCCAGCCCCATTCCCTAATTGGAGGCATTAGGAGCACCCTATCGATGCTGTTTTGTTTTCTCATCACCCATAATCTAACCACTGAGATTATGGGTGATGAGGAAACACTTGTTTTCGTCGCCTTCGTTTTTACATAACTTTATATGTGATTTTAGTTCAAATTAATTTTACGGGGATGTACCTTAGTTTTCCTTCCGGATATTTTATTTTGGGAAACATCCCTTCATCTGCACATTCAGCCAGAGTCTCCCAGATAAAATGGGAACCCTGACACTGAACAGTTCAGAGTGTGAAAGGTCGCCAGATGATAAGGCAATATTGTTCTATTCTATTGCTTTGTCCTCCATTCTCATGACTCAATGACCTAGTTCCTCTCCTTCACTTCTAGGCTTATTTCCCGGTACTTGAAGCCAGAGGCACACTACCATTGAGCTCTGTCCCACCCACCTTTTAATTTTTTTTAATACAGGGTCTCACTAAGCAGCTCGGACTCGTAGTGATCCTCCTGTTTTCAGCCTTCCCAGTACTGGGATTACTGGGGTGTGCCACCATGCCCAGACTCTGTGGCCTGCTCAGCCGGTCCTGCGGGTAGGACTGGCACGGCCTGTGGTGCCGGGTATTGAACCCCCGTCCCTTTGCTTGCCTGAGCAGGTGCTTAGTCCACTGAGCTACCTCGCCCACCCTCAGGCCCACATTTCTAAAAACAGGGTCTGAAAGTTGCCCAGGCTGTCTTCAGACTTGGGATCCTCCTGCCTCAGCTTCCCTATTAAATAGGATCACGGATGTGCACCATCACCCCTGCCTTTGGTACAATCCTCTCTACCGAAAACTCATTTAATCTGGTCTTCACCTGATAACTTTCTTAAAGAAGAGAAGGGCTCTGTCATAAGAGTGAATTCTATATTGTACCAGTGAAACAGAACACCTGAATCACCCTGATACATTAGTTAATGGCTATAATGCCAGCATTCTGGGAAGTTGAGGCAGCAAAAGAGAGCTCCAGCTCAGCCTAGGGAATTTAATGACTTAGCAAGATCCTCCCTGGGTTTGATCACAGTCTAAAAAAAAAAAAAAGACACATCATGTCTGAAGCACCTTGGTAGAGTCCAAGCGAAAAATTTTACAAATTTTACTTGAGTAAAACTTTACTAAGTTCCTGTACATACCAGGCACAAATCTAGTTCACTTTTTTCATTTGATTTTTTGAGGCAGGGTCTCACTATATGGTCCAGGCTGGCCTCAAACTCAAACAATGTTTCTGCCTCAGCCTCCTGAGTACTGGAACTATAGCTCTACGGTTACACGCCACCATGCCTAGTACACTGTTTCAATAAAAGAAATAAAAGACTAGTCACGGGCTGGCCAGATAGCTCAGCAGATTAAAGAGCTTGCTTAGGCAGACGCAGGAGCTGGGAGTTGGATCCCGGGCCTGCCATGCTGGCCCCATCCCCAGGGCATCCTGAGATGGTGACCGAGAATGGGCATGGTGGCGAGCGCCTGGGAGGCTGAAAAACAGAATCACTACAAGTCTGAGCTGTGTAGTGAAACCCTGTAGACCCTGTACTAAATACATTAAAAAAAAAAAAAAGACTAGTCTTCCCGAGTGTGGTGGTGCGCGAGGACTGCTGTGGCCCAGCCTGGGCTATGCAGTGAGTTCAAGGCCAGCCTTAACTATGTAATGAGACCCTGTCTCAAAACAAACAGATAAACCAAGCCTCTACTCTCAGTAATTCAGCCTGAGACGTTCATGAGATGCTGTATGACATTTCAGTACATGCTTACACTGTGTGATGTTTACATCAAATTAGACATTATCTCATTTATCATTTTTATGGGGAAACATCCAAAATACTTTCTCCTGACTTTTTGAGATTTGCTATCTACAGTCACGGCTCAACCTTTTCCCATTTCTCCCTTGTGACGTTTCAACATTTTTATGTCAAGACGCGTCGCAGTGGGTGACCCTGTGTCGGTGTGGCCAGAGCATCTTTCTTAGTAGTTTGCAAAATAACGACGCAAGGAACAACCCAGAACATCTCACTTGTGATGACGACCGGTCGGTTCCGCCTGGGGGCGCGCTGATGTCGCCCCTCCGTGCTCGCCCCGCTTTGCTCTTCGGACAGAAGGGGGCGCTGTCCCTGCAGCTGCTGCCGCTGGTTTCTCAGTTCCAGCTCCTCGCTCTGTGTTCGGTCATGGGGAGCGGCCCCATCCCAGCCGCCCACCTGCACCCCTTGAGCGGCATCTCTAGTAGTGACTGTTTCTCCTCTGTTTTGTTGGGGGGCCCTCCCAGCCCCTGAGCCCACATCTAGGCTCTAGCCAACAGCTCCACCCTGCTAGCCCTGTGACCAAGGGCTAGCTGCACTGAATTCTCTTTTTTAATTAAATTGAGGAGCATCCCGTGTTGGGCACCAGAAAGCCATAGACCCTTTGATTTTTTTTTTTTTTT
>NW_004524652.1:6460065-6470810 GCF_000260255.1 Octodon degus
TGCCTGTAATCTCCATACTGGGCAGGCTGAGGCAGGAGGGTCACTACAAGTCTGATGAATCCGAGCTGCATAGCGAGACGCTGTACCAAATACACTAAAAGGAAAAAAACCTCTATACAGGGATGAGATGTGACCCAAAATCTTTGGGTAATAAAGGAGAGGGACGTAAAGTGAAGTTCTGTTCTACTTTGAGTTACCCATCAACCTTCTGTAGGTCCAAATGAAGGTCCTTGGTAATTTAGCAGAAAAACCTTGTAAGTCTCTGACTCCTCAGAATAAAATACAGGTCATGCAGTTAATGAGTAACAAGTTAGGGGCCTCGATGTACATCTGTCCTTTGTCTCCATGGTGGTCCCTGCTGTCCAGGCAGCCCTTTCTGTTGCATGCTAAGTATATTCAGAATTGATGGGATCAGAAGGCCAGATGTTTTTCTTCGAAGTCTGTGGTCAACCTAAGTGCACCTGAAAGAAGGAGACAAAGATGAGACCTGGCCAGCGAGAAATGGGGAAGTCATGTTGCAAGACTGGTCATTCAGTGGAAGCGGGGAGGAAGGGATGGTTTTGACACTCGTGTTCGGAGAACTTATGTATTGATGAGAATGAAAAAGTTGATTAGAAATTTCTTTCTGGCTGGGTGTGGTGGCAAATGCCTGTAATCATAGCGTTCGGGTGGATGAGCAGGAGGATTGCTCCGAGTTTGAAGTCAGCCTGGGTTACAAAGTGAGAGAAGGCCAGTCTGGAAGACATAGAAAGACCCTGTTTCGCAGAAAAAAAAAAAAAATCAGTGACTTCCTACACTATATGATGTCATAAGAAAGTGTCACAAAGGTTTCTAAGAAGTCATGGGCTTTAGTTTCCTACTCTTAGAACTAGTTTGGTCGTGAGTGTCAGGCATTTTCTCTCCCTTTCTTTCTTGCTTGCTTGTTTTCTCTTCATTCTGTGTTGGGGACTGACTGAACCCAGCTAAGTGCCCTGCCACTAAGCTACATCCCCAACCCTTTTAAAATGTGTTGTTTTTTTGAGACAGAGTTTTCCCACGTTGCCCTGGCTGGCCTTGAACTCGTAATGCGCTTGCCTCAGCCTCTTGGTATGTGCTACCTTGGCCACTTTTTCTTCGTTTTTCACTGGGAGTGCTGTAATGATTAGTTGGAGGGAAAGTGGCATTTGTCAATCGCCTTTCTAGCACCGAGACTCTCTGACAGTTCCATTGTGGATGGATCTGCACATGCTATGCGTGTGGTCCAACCAGGCCTTCATGACTCTTTTTCCAGAGGTCTAAGCCAATCAGCACATTGTCCTCTGGTGGTAACAGCGACGAATGGATTCAAGGTTAGGTCAATCACGGGGAAGCCCAGATTTATGAAGAAGCACTTTTAGAGCCCTTTTCTATTTGCCTGGATTTGAGCCTTGGAGGATGCACAGCAAAGATTGTGGGAGCCATCTTGTCATCATGGAGGCTGAGTATAAAGTTAGTGCACATGTTGAGCCAGCCACTGAGACCGGGCGTGGTGGTGGACGCCTGTAATCCTGGCGCTGGCAAGGCTGAAAATAGAAGGATCGCTATGAATCTGAGCTGTGTAATGAGACCCTGTACCAAATACATAAAAATAAATAAATAACTAAAGTTAGTGCAAAAGAGAAAAGAGCTGAGAGGGGAGACACATCTCGCTCTTGCTTACAGCCACATCTTAAGTTAGTCTCCTGGACCTTTCTTCTATGAAAGCCAACAAACCCTCATTTTTGCTTAAACCAGTTTAAACTGGAGTTTCTTCCAGTCCCAAACTAGTCCTAATAGATACATAAGGTTAGGGCTGGTTCCACCTCAGATAAACTACCCTTGCAGGATCTGTCAGGGGCTGCTGTCCTGCAGGGTTTCTCAGCCCCCACCAGGGCACACACGGCAGTCCACAGCCTTGAGAACAAAACCTCATAAATCAACATTTTGATGAATCCTGAAAATGGTTACAGGAATGTAAAGCACTCTAATGGTTTATAATTTTAAAATGTTTTGCTGTTTAGGTTTTTTTTGTTTTTGTTTTTTTTTTTAAATTTATTTATTTAGTGTGTGTGTGTGTGTGTGTGTGTGTGGCCAGCTCAGCACACCAGGGGGCGGGGCTGGCTGGCATGTGGTGCTGGGGATTGAACCCAGGTCGCTGCGTTTTTGCTAAGCTTGTTCTAAGTAGGTGCTTTAGACCACTGAGCCATCTCACCAGCCCCGTTGTTTTTGTTTTTTGATACAGGGTTTTGCTATGCACTTCAGACTCCTAGTGATCCTCCTGTCTCAGCCTCCCCAGCACTGAGATTACAGGCATGTGCCACCATGCCCAGCGCCAGGGGCCAGTATGCAGTACTAGGGATTGAACTCAGGACCCTGCGCTTGCCAGACAGCCGCTTAGACTGCTGAGCTATCTCCCCAGGCCTGTTTAGCATTTGTTGAAAAGAGGTCTCATTATGTAGCTTAGGCTGGCCTTGAACTCACTACGTAGCTGTCAGCCTGCTGGTGGGGCCCAAGGAAGATTTTCAAAGGTGAGGTCTCAAGGTTAAAAGATGCACATGCACAAGACGTCAGCAGCAAAAGCAGGCAGCATGGAGCACAGCAGAGCACAAGAGTGCAAGAGTCACCTGCATCTTCACTGTATAATTCTTATACGGGTTGTTATCTCATATTTACATTCTTACATAGTGCCATAACCGGGCACGCGTGTTCACCTGTGCTAAGTCACGGTTACATAGTTGTATCCCACAGTGCACCTGCGCTAGACAAGTGGGGTCACGTCCTGGAGCGTCTTCAGACTCCCCTGAGCTTTGAGGTGTTCACCACAGTAGCCCCAGTTAGCCTCAAACTTGCAGGGATCCTCCTCCCTCAGTCTCCAAAGTGCTAGAACGACCAGCTTGTACCACTACGCCTGGCTATGCCATGTATTCTTGCAACTGAATAGGACATACCTGTGGGTTGAGACACCTCTTTAAGTGCTGCTAAGCGTACTGCGCTCATCTTTTATTATTATTTTATTATTTTTAAAAAATGCATTTTAGTACAGGGTCCAGGGTCTTACGGGGTTTCACTACGCTGATTGCACTCGTAGTGATCCTCCTGTTTTCAGCATTCTAAGCGCTGGGATTACAGGCCTGCACCGCCACACCCAGTCTCATTTGTGTCTCAGTGCACCTCCAGGAGTGACTGGCACGGCAAGCTGGGGACTGAACCCAGGATACTGCGCTCTGCCTAAGCAGGCACTTTAGTCGGCTGAGCTAGGCTGGCCCTCTGGGCACATTTTATTTCCCTTGAACTACCTGAAAATCTAATAAACTTTTTGTCTGTTAGCTCCAAACCAAATTGAAAATATTTATTCTTTTTCTGAACAGGTTTTTAAATTTATTTTTTATTTATTTATTTTGTATTTTTAGGGAAGGGTCTACATGGTGTTTAGGGTCTCACTACTAGATCGGACTCCTAGTGATCTGCCTGTTTACAGCCTCCGAAGGGCTGGGATTACAGGCGTATGCCACCAAGCCCAGTCTCAATTGCTGCCTTAGCGCGCCCCGGGGGCAGGACCGGCACGACAGGCCTGGGGATCGAATGAAAAGTTGTTTGTTTTTTTTTTTAAATCACATTTCCTTCTATCTTTCAAAAATTACTCCCTGCTCAGCATGGTAGTGCCTGACTGTAAAACCAGGACACAGAAGGTTGAATCAGGAAAATTAAGTTTGAGGTCAGCTCGGGCTATGTAGCAAGACTGTCTAAAACAGAGAAAAAAAGCAAAGAGAAAACGAAGAAAAGAAAATTACTCTCAGCAAGGTGGTGACTTTCAGGTTCTTGGTGTTTAAGAAAAATGTGATTTAAAATTATTTTTATTTTTATTTTAACCTTTTTATTTATTTATTGTGTGTGTGTGTGTGTGTGTGTGTGGCCAGCTCAGCCCACCAGGGGGTGCAGCTGGCTGGCATGTGGTGCTGGGGATCGAACCGCGGTCCCTGTGCTTTGCCAAGCTCGTTCCAAGTAGGTGCCCTAGACCACTGAGCCATCTCACCAGCCCCCTTAAAATTATTTTTAAATGAAAACACTTCCAAGGATACAGGAGTAGGGCCTGGCATGAGGTGCACACACCTATAATCGCAGCACTCAAGCCAAGACAAGAGATCACTCCCAGTTTGAGACCAGCCTGGGCTACAAAGTGAGTTCCAGGCCGGCCTGCACCACATAGTGAAACCCTCTCTCAAAAAGACTTTTTTGTTTTTCAAGTATAGGAATAGGTCTTCAAGGACCCGTGGGAATGGAGTCCAGGGACGTCTTAGGGGCAAGGATGACACGGGCTGGTGTTGTCGCAAATGATGCCTGTGCTGCAGCTACCCCAGCTGTCGTCGTACACTTAGAAAATGAAGAGGTGGCTGGACTGGTAGCAAAGCAAAGGAGAATGAGGACTATTTCAAGCCAGGCATGGTGGCGCACACCCGTAATCTCAGTACTCAGGAGGCTGAGGCAGAAGGATTGCTGCCCGTTCCAGACCAGCCTGGGCTACAAAATGAGCTAGCTCCGGGCCAGCCTGAACGGCACAGTGAGACCTTGTCTCAAAAAGACAGAAAAAGAAAAAAGAAAAAAAACTATTTCAGATACTGTCACGAAAGTGAAGCAGATCCTTGGCGGAAGCTCCAATGACTCACAAGTTCAGAAATACATCATGAAAACTAAATGCTTAGTCATGGGGGAAAATAAAAGGGAAATTACGATGTGAAAGAGATACTAGAGAAGAAACAAAATTTGTCAACCCAAAAGATATTAGCAGACCGATACTTAGTAAAATGAGAGAAACAGCACATTCTGCTTTGGGCTCAGATGCAAGTCATGTGGTTACTACTGTTCCATTTGTCTTGGGAGAGAGGCAGGCAGAGGCCCGGGGCCGAGCAGCTGAAGCTGATGATTTACAGGCAGTACAGGAGCCATCTGAAGCGCTTCTTGCTTATGGAATTGGACAAGACTCCCCTGCAGGAAAAGGCAATGTCCTGGTGTTCCAGCTGGCAGGAGCATCCTGATCTCCACGTCCTGGATGTTAGCAGTGGGAGGTATCGGGCTCTTTCAACCAACACCAAGGATAACATCAGAGGCAGACATTTCACCACAGCCTTTGCACAGTACCTGGCTTCAGGGTTCCTTCAAATGTGATGCCAGGGGACATGCCTGAGCCACAGTGATATTGATGGGCAGTGCTAAAGTTGCAAAACATTCTTTGTCAACCTTGGGAAGTGCCACCTGTTTCCTTGACTCAGTATATGAAGATGAAGATTTTGATCACAATGTATCCAGAGCAAGATTTGAACTCTGTTCTTTGCTATTTAATGAACAGACACAATCCAAGATCTCTTAGATCAAAGTAGATTTACAACAGATGATATCAACAAGGCTGTCCTCTGTGGGCTTCAAGAATCCCAAAGCTACAGCAGTTGATGAAAGATTGTTTCTGTCTGAGCAGCTATTGAAGCAGGAATTTTTTTTTTTTTTTCTTTTTGAGACAGCCTATGAACTTCACTATGAAGTTTAGGCTGTCCTTGAGCTCACTTTGTAGCACAGGCTAGTCTGGAACTTTCAAAGATCCTCCTGCTTCAGCCCCCCAAGTACTGGTATTACAAGCATGTGCCCCCACTCGTGGCTGAAGCAGGAATTATTACTGGAAAAGAAAATAAACTAGTGCAGGATTCTCCTACGGTAGTGTCCAGCTAGAGATATTTTAGTTAAAGGAGTGGACGAATCAGGAGCCGGCAGCTTCACTGTACTGTGTCCCTGGGCAACTCCTTTGCCAGCCAGAAGACAACACGGGGTACAGACCTCTGGCAGTACATCTTCCATGTGCCGTGAGCTTTATGAATCTGAGGGGAAAAAATCTGCAAGAGAAGAAACCAAGTTTGTGCAGGTTGTAGTCCAGGATTTAGATTAAAAAAGAAAATGGATTCCATGATGTTAGCTGCTCTCTCTATGAAAGGGGATGATCTCTACATGTGGCATCACAGACCAAGAGGCGGGGAAACGTGAAGTAATTACTAGTAATCTCAGATAACTTTAGATAATCTTAGTTTTAGATAAACTAAGAATTTTAGAACTGGAGCATCAACATATTGGGTTTTGTGTTTAAGTGATGTTTATACTAAGATGCTTTTTCAGTTCACTATGTAAGCTGTTTCTGTTAAACTGCTACGATTTTAAAAAGTATAGGAAGAAAGGGCATTTCGGGCACAGTTACATCCTCCAGACAAAAACATATTTAAGAATCTTTCCCAGAGAATTTTGAAGCTAATGTGAAGTCTTCTGTTTGACTGCTTTTGTTTTTAAGAAATTTCTCTTAAAAAACTAGAAAGAAAGAAATCTCTTTTCATCTCTTGGCCCCTTCTCGATGCTTTCTTCAGCCTCCCCAGATAGTTAGGTTGTTTCCCACGAGTTCAGCAAGAGCTGCCATTTTTTCCCCCAAGTTTGAGCACACAGCTCAGGTTAGGCAGGCAAGGCCTTGCTAGTCACGTGCTCCTCCCTGGGCCAATCACAGTGGCCGTGGGGGATAGAATGCGCTGATTGGTCAGCCCTAGTCACATGGGCATTCCTTGTGCCCAGAGTAGCGCTAATCTTCCTAAACCTTAAAGGTAGAGAGAGAGAGGAAAGAGAGAAAGTGGGTCATTGAAAGGAAGTGAGTTTGCAGCTACGAAAAGCAGGTTGCACAAATGCTGGGAAGACAAAAACGGTATATAAATAGGCCATCATTCGCGCTGCTGATGCGGGAAGTCCTGCTCCAAGGGAAGAGGGCTGAGATGATAGGGAAAGGCAAACTCTCCCGAAGAGAGCCCAGCTTCTCGTAACATTAGATGTTTGAGCATTTGCTTTTCAGGTCGTTTGCTCTTGTGATACAAGACCGACAAGGGACTCAACCAGTTCTGCCACAAGAGGCTCATGCATATTCAATGTAGAGCAGTATTTATTTAAAAAAGATGACACAGTTTTATCAGGATGAGGCAAGGGTTTTGTTGAGTCAGGCAGTGAAATTGCTCTTTATGTAGTCAAACCAAGCATCCTCCTGATATGGAGAACCGAAAGCTCCAGAACTCTGAAAGTCTTGTTATCATTCAGTTTTATTTTATGTTTTTAATATTGACTTGAAGTACTGGGGACTGAACCCAGGGCCTTTGCACTGAACTATAGCCTCAGATTTTTTTTTTTTTTTAATTTTTATTTTGAGACACGGTCTTGTTAAATTGTTCATTTGCTCTAGCTGGGCTTGAACTTGTGATCCTCCTGCCTCAGCCTCCCGAGTGCTGGAATTACAGGTGTGTGCCACCAGGCCAGGCACACTGTTGTCAGCTTTTTTAGATTTCACATATTAAGAAGATGCAATATTTGTCTTTCTGAGTCTGGTCTTCAGATCCATCTGTTTTCTTCCAAATGACAGAACTTTATCCTTTTTTTGTGGCAGAAAAATACCCCACAGTGTATATATTTCCACGTTTTTTCTGTCCGTTCATCTGGTTGTTTGTTTGTTTGTTTTTGTAATCTATTGAAGGACACCTGGACTCATTCCATGTTGGTTGTTGTGAACTGTGTTGCAGTAAACGCTGTGTGAGGTGTCTCCGAAATATACTGACTTTAATTGCTTTGGATACGCACTAACGAGTGATACAGCTGGGTCATGCGGAAGCTCTATTTTAGTTTTTTGAGAAACCGCCATATTGATTTGCATGGTGGCTGCACTGATTTACTTTCCCACCAGCAGTGTAGAAGTGTTTCTTTTCCTTACAAATCCTTGCCAGCGTTTATTGCTTCTCTATATCCTTGATGGTAGCCATTCTGACTGGGGTGAGATGCAATCTCAGGGTAGTTCTTATTTGAATTTTTCTACAATTGTTTGTCATAAAAATATTATGCGATTCTTGCAAAATATTTAAGGCTGGAAATGTAGCTGCACGGCCCAGCGCTTGCTTCGCACGCACGGACCCCTGGACTCCATCCTGGGCGCGGCACACACGCGCATGCGCGCTTCAATAATAGGCCTATGCCCAGGAGAAAGGTGAAAGTTACTGTTGACAGTTTGGTGCATATAATGACAATAATAATAGTATTAGTGGTTTAAAATTCTCAACATTTCACATGGTTATAACAGCTTTATTTATATGCACCAACTTATCCCGCTTTTACGTTAAAATGATACAAGAACTATCGCTCCCATTTTGGATAAAAAAAAGAAACTGAGCCTTACAAAGATGAAATTTGTAAGATTTCACAGCCAGTAAGTTGGAGGATTAACTCCAGACTGCGTATTCTTATATTCCAGATTTTTAAATTTTGTATACTGCCAGAGATTTTTTTTCTGCAAATGTGTATTAATTGTCAGTAACTAATACAAGGTAAATGAAAGCCAGGACTTAGTTCTGTGGGCAAAGTGGATGACAGGCGCCCTTGGTGGGACCCATGTGGGTGTGTATGCATGTACGTGCAGAGAAAAATCTGTATTTAAGCACCTACAACTGCCCTCTGACAGTACTTGCAGAGAAGGTCAAATGATACTTGCTCTTTCAGGGAGGTCCATGGGGCCGCAGAAATGTGCGTGAAGTATATGTGGTACTCAGTAACCCACCAATCTAAAAATAAATAAAAAAACTGAAATGCCAATGCTTAACTTTTTATCTGAGGTGAACTCTTTAACTTGCTGTCTGCCTGATGGCCAGGAGGTACAGCCTTGTCCGTGGCTGCTGACTGCAGAAGGCCACCAGGTTTTCTTCTCATCAGGGACATCCTGAAGGACGTCCAGTCTTCTTCTTCCCCGGGGTCGGTGATCTCTTCATACACCATGAGCTTGTTTCATTCACAGAGCCGGTGGCTCCAGATGCTCCCTTTCTCTTCCTGAAGCCAGCTGTCCCTGAACACTTTTTCCCAGAGGCACTTGCTTCTCCCAGCAGGCACTGCGCTTTGAAGCCTGTTCTTCGCCAGCTGCTCCTGCCACTCTCTGCGGGCGATTGTTTTTCTTTGATGGCTTCTTGGGCATCTTCAGACCTTTCTGAGTCTCCTCCGGCAGCTCACCCTGAGCCCCACGGTGGAAGCGTCATCAGATTCATCACCATAGACTGGTACCTCTTCTTTAGGGGTGCGCGTGAAAGTTGGCAGAGTGGCTCTGAGAGCCTGACTAGACATGGTGGTGTAGTTGCCTTTCAAATACACACAGGTGATTTTGTCTGAATAGCTCAGCTTTTCCCCCTGGTTTTCAGAGAAGTATTTGGAAATCTTCCCAAAGGCCTCACACTTCTTCTCTGACTCCAGAGTATCTTCTCAGGGGCTCTTGGCAAAGGAGCTTCCACTCATGACCCTGGCAATGGTCTGAAAGGTAAAAAGTTGAGCGCAGACTGGCCAATGGTGTGACTTAGTGAGATCCTGTCTTGGGCAAGAAGGGTCTGCAAGGCAACAGCAAACTGGCCTACATAATTTTTATATGGAGTTGTTGATTCCCATACCCAAATCTCAGCATTCAGGAGGCTGAGGCTGGAAGATTGCTGTGAGCCCAGCCTGGAGTATGTAGTGAGTTCGAGGCCAGCCAGAATTATAAAGCAAGAGCCTGTCTCAAAAAAATAAAAAAGAAAAATTAACCATTAAGGTAAAAAAAATCTTCTGGGCATGGTGGTACACGCCTATAATCCCTTGAGAGGCTGAGGCAGGAGGCTCACCACGAGTTCCAGGTCAGCCTGAACTACCTAAGCAAATTCAAGACCAGTCTGAACTACCTAGTGAGAACCTATCTCAAAAAACAAACAACCCCCCCAAACAAAATAAAATGAAAACTTTAGTGGCATCTATTACATCCACACTGTGGTGTCCCCACCACCTCTACCTAGTTCCAAAACATTTTTCTCCCAAAATGCTCTCATCACCAGCAAAATGAATCTTAGACCGAGTTCATTCTTCCTTCTCCATCACAGCCTCTGACGCTTGTGTCTTGTGTCTGTGTAATTTATCTATGAATATTTCATATACATGTAACTATGTAATGTGCAACATTTTGTACCTGGCTTCTTTCACTTAGGATAATTCTGAATTTTGTGTGCTTTGGAACATGAATCACTATTTCATCCTTTTTAATGCCTGAACAATATTCCACTGTAGGTGCATACCACAATCAATTTACCCATTCATCCAATGATGATAATTTGGGCTGTTTCCAATTGCATTATCAGGGGTCTTCAGAGAAACAGAACCAATAGGATGTGTGTGTGTGTGTGTGTGTGTGAGAGAGAGAGAGAGAGAGAGAGAGGTGAAAGAGAGCAGGACAGAGATAGAGAGAGGGACCCGTGGAGACTGGTAAGTCCAAAACCTGTAGGGTAGCTCAACAGGTTTGAGACTCATGAAAAAAACAATGTTGCAGCTCAAGCCCGAAGACTGGCTAGTGGCAGGATTCCTTCCTGCTCCAGGAAGATCAATCTCGGTTTGTTCTTCTAAGATCTTTGCTGATTGGCCGCCGCCCAGCCTCACTAGGGCCAATATACTCTGCTAAGTCAAACCCGGGGCCTCCCAAGACAGCTCCTCCGCCGCCTCCATGCTCCCAAATCATGCGGTGTGAAAGTTCATCCCAACCAGAAAACCACCTCCCAGAAACCTCTGTCATAACTCCTGACCAAATATCCTGGGCTTCATAGCCAAGCCAAGGTAAGAAATAAAGGATGGGCTGGTGAGATGGCTCAGTGGTCTAAAGCACCTACTTAGAACAAGCTTAGCAAAGCACAGGGACC
>NW_004524652.1:6471134-6472319 GCF_000260255.1 Octodon degus
GGTCCCTGTGCTTTGCCAAGCTTGTTTCAAGTAGGTGCTTTAGACCACTGAGCCATCTCTCCAGCCCCGTGTTCTGTTTTCTTGGGTGTGCATGCCAAGGAGGGGAATCACTGACTTGCATGGCACTTCGTGGTCACATGTGGCAGTTCCTGGTCACATGTGGCAGTTTGTGGTCATGCGTGGAGTTTCACTGATCATGCGTGGCAGTTTGTGGTTGTGTGTGGCAGTTTGTGGTCACATGTAAACTGTAAAGGAAACTCTTGCCTTCCCAACAGCAATGTATGAGAGAATCTAGGTTATTTTTAATGCACCCCAATCAGATAACACTACACACACTACCATGTGGCTGCTGTTCTTTTTCCCTTAAAGATATAGCCTGGGGATCTTTCCGAGTTGGTATTTACCACTTAGTGTCTCTCTCTCTCTCTCTCTCTCTCTCTCTCTCTCTCTCTCTCTCTCTCAGTTCCAGGGATTAAAATCAGGACCTTGCACTTGCCAGGTAAATGCCTACTGTCCTGTGCTGTCTCCCTGGCCCTAGTCTCTTTTTTATATGCACAGCAGGTCTGCTTAGAACAGAGCTTGGTCCAAAGGGAATGTTGTAAGGCCTGGGATACAGCAGGGCTGGGGATACAGTTCAGCAGCATAAGCATCTGCCTAGCAAGCACAAGGTCCTAAGTTCAATCCCTGGTACTGCCAGAAAAAAAAAAAAAAATTCAAAGGGAATGTTGTAGAGGTGAATGCTGTTATACTTTTTTTGTAAATTTTTTTTTTTTTTTGGCGGAACCGGAGATTGAACTCAGGCCCTTACACTTGCCAGGCAAGCACTTATTCCATTGAGCTAACTCCCCGGTCCCTTTTTTGGTAAATTTATATACTATTTATTTAACAAGTGTGTGTATTTTATTAAATGAAGTCATCATGATTTATTCATTGCCTTCCCCACCAGTAAATCACTTGGATTTCTCTCAGTTTCTTTCTCCCTCAATTTCTTCCCCCCCACCTCTCAATTTCATTTAACTTTTTATTATGAAAAATATATACAACCTGAGGCCATAGAACAACAGATGTTCATTTTTTTCTCAACCAGCTACAACTTTCAGAATCTCACTTTTTTCTTTAAAATTTTTCTTTTAAAAATTATTTCTGCGGGGCTGGAGAGATGGCTCAGTGGTCTAAAGCACCTAC
>NW_004524652.1:6474188-6475271 GCF_000260255.1 Octodon degus
TAAGTGGCTGCTTCCACAAAGCTCTCAGCCTCGGGTTGCTGGAGTTCGAACCTCACAACTCTCCAGCTGGCCAAAAGTGCCCTGAAGGCATTCGAGGAACCAAAAAAAAAAAAAAAAGAACATAATTGTAAATACACATACAGATGCAAATGCACTTCAATCACAAAAATTGACACTTTCACAGTGAGCGCCACTGAACACTTCAGGGAATAACTATTGAAGCTGTACAGAGTGTCACAGATTAGAAAGGAGAAGTTAAAAAAAAAACAAAAACCTAAGGGCTGCCTGTAAACATCAAAATAGCATTTTTACACCCAAATTAGCTAATATATTATTCCTTAAAATCCTCAATTAGCCTATCAGTGTTCAGATTTCCTCACATTTTCCAACACTTTAGCAGCTAGGACAGAGTAAGACTTTAAGCCATTGGTGCCTCTTCAATCCCTCTGAATCTATAGCTTTCTCCTGTCTTCCAACTTTTCCTCGCATCTTGCACGTTCAGAGAACCCACTGTTTGGGACACTTCCCCCGGGGTACTGGGACTCGAACCCCGGCAGCGCTGAGTGACATGGATGTTCAGGGTTTGTTGTTTTTATTTTGATACAGGGTCTTGATAAGTTGCCCAGGTTGGTGTTAAACTTCTAATCTCCCACACCCTCAGGAGCAGCTGGGACTCCAGGTGTGTCCTGTGCTGGGCTTATTTGCACTTTTTTTTTAGGGGGGGAGGGGACGTGCCAGGGATTGAACTCAGGACCTTGCAATTTTTTTTTTTAAGTTGTTTTTATAGGACCTTGCAATTTTTAAAACTCCTTTTGAAACTTCCTTAGAGTCTTTGTCAGGCCAGGTGACATGAAGGAGTGACTCACTCTTCCCCCTAGCAGTGCTTCCCCCAACTTATGTCCCCAGCTTTCTCCTGGGCCGCAGTCATTCAGCCATTTTGCAGAAAGAAGTAAAAATTATGATGAATCATTTATACCCTAAATTTGATCAATAATTCTTGTTTTCCAGAAATGACATTTAGAAATAGTTGGGTAGAGAGGAACTTTAGGACTCGGATGCTGTTTTTGTTTTTTTCTTCATATG
>NW_004524652.1:6476161-6477378 GCF_000260255.1 Octodon degus
CCCCTCCCACTACCTGTCAGGAGCCCCGGCAGGAGCAGCCACTTCCGGCCCTTGGCACGAAGGACGAGACCTGTCTCCTACGGGCACTGGAGGCAGGCCGAGCAGCCGGGCAGGCGTGTCCAGCATTTCTTCCAACCGCCCCCCTTTCAGTATGTTTCCACAGCTGGGAGAAAAGTACACTGTGTGGGCGTGGGGTCATTTGCCGACAGGCACAGCTCCCCAGCATGAAGGTAATCACCACCTGCAAACATGGACTGATAAAAATTAAACATTTTTTAAAAGAAGCAAGTGCCGGCTGTCGTGGCACACACCTGTAATCCCAGCATTCGGGGCGCTGAGGCAGGAGGATGGCTGCAAGTTCCAGGCCGGCCTGGGCTACACAGTGAGCTCAGGCCAGTGTAAAAGGATAGCGAGACCCTGTCTCAAAGAACAAAAGCTAAACCAAACCAAACCAGAACATTCATTGAGTGTCTGCTCTGCCAGGTTTCTGGGTGCCAGAAACTAATTGTGGAAGAGGACCCGGTCCCATCAGATTGTAGCCTCAAACGCTTGACTCTTTCTGATTGTCCTTGTGTGATCAGGGTTTTAGTCACAAAGTCTTTGCCTACACCAGTGTCTTCAAGAGTTTTACCTATTTTATCTTCAAGCAGAGTTAGTGTTTCTGTTTTAGTATTTAGATCTTGGATCCATTTCAAATTTAGTCTAGTGTGCGTTGAAAGATATGGGTCCAATTTTAATCTTTGGCATTTGCGGAGCCAGTTTTTCCAGCACTGTTTATTAAGGAGGTTACATTTCTTCCAGTGAGTGTGCTTGGCACCTTCGTCAAAGATAAGGTGGCGAGTATGTCTGGAGTTGTTCTTGCATCTTCTCATCTGTTCAGTTGATCTTTGAACTTTTTGGTTGGAAACCACACTGTTTTTAGCACAGTAGCTTTATAATATAATTTCAAGTCAGGGAGTGTGATACCCCCCTGCCTTGCCTTTGTTGCCCAGAATTGCCCAGAATTGCCTTTGCTATTCTGGTTCCAAATGGATTTTAGGATTGCTTTCTCTAATTCTAAAGCTTTCCTTCTTCTTTTTTATTTTTTTTTGGGGGGTCTTCAGGGTCTTCAGGGTCTCGCTACTAGATCGGAGTCATAGTGATCTGCCTGTTTACAGCCTCCCAAGAGCTGGGATTATAGGCGGGCACCACCACGCCCAGTCTCAGTCGCCACCTCA
>NW_004524652.1:6478528-6479699 GCF_000260255.1 Octodon degus
TGGTGTTTGCCTTCTCTGATTGAGGATTTTTACACCTATGTTTGTTGACCAGTAATTCTCTGTCTTAGTTGGGTCCTCTCTGGTATTGAGAACCTCAAATTCTTGTACTAGGAACAAAGCTTTGGGGAAAGGATGAAGAAAGAGGGTTTATATGAATGAGAGCGATGTGGGGGACCCTTCCATCTGGAAACTACATTGTAATAATTACTATTTAAATGAATAATTGCAATTTAAAATGCCTTCAATTACATCTTTTAAACTTTCTTTTTTCCTTCTCCTCCTCCTCTTCTTTCTCTTCTCTCCCCTCCTTCTCCTTCTTTTTTGAGATAGGGTCTCTCTAAGCAGTTCAGGTTGGCCTTGACCTCATGGTGATCCTCCTGCCCCAGCTTCCTGAGTGCTGGGATTACAGCTGAAATCCATCCAGGCCCAGGCCTGGCTACTGAATCTTGTTATATTGCTTTAATACACTTAGAGAAAATGTCTCTAACTTTAACAAATTTTTTCAAAAGTTTTCTAAGATTCCTTTTAAGGTTGTCTCCTGCATAGACAAATTTCTCTGAAGAGATCTGGAGATTCTGTACCAGACAGTATTCATGTGTAGGAGGTGAATTCTTAGAATGATTTGGATCCTGGAGAAGGAATAAAGTTTCACTTCCTTTAAGGTTGTTTTTATCAATAGCAAATAGATTACTTTTTTTTTTTTTTCTTGTCTTCTGAGACAGGATTTCTCTGTTTAGTTCAGGCCTGCCTTGAACTCATGTTGTAACCCAGGCTGGTCTCAACCTTGTAGTGATCCTCCTGCCTCAGCCTCCAGAGTTCTGGGGAAAATCAATAACTTTAACTTTAATTTTTCTCTTTGGTAATTATGAGTTTGTCATCTTTTGGTATCAGGAATTGAACTCAGGACTTTGCACTTGCCAGGGCTGATCTGCATCCCCTGCCCTTTTTTGGTTTTTTGAGACAAGAACTGCCTATGTAGCCCAGGCTTGCACTTGTGGTGATCCTCCTGCCTCCCGAGGGCTGGGCCTGCAGGGGTGCTGGGACTTGTGTGTTTTACTCTCCGCTTTACTAGTGCTATTAAAGTGTCTGGGGATGACAACAGAGACACACTTGCGGTGCATGTGCCTGGTGCTGGGTGCTGGGTGGCAAAGGCTCGCCCGCCAGGCGACCA
>NW_004524652.1:6480469-6482722 GCF_000260255.1 Octodon degus
CCAGGGGGTGGTGCTGGGGGATTGAACCGCGGTCCCTGTGCTTTGCCAAGCTTGTTTCAAGTAGGTGCTTTAGACCACTGAGCCATCTCTCCAGCCCCTGTTTTGGGATTTTTTAAGGGGTCTTTTGTTTTGGGGTACAAGGAATTGAGCCAGGGCCTTGTGCTTACCAGGCAGGCACCGTGCTGCTGAGCTATATCCCTATCACCACCACCATCCCTCTGTTTTTGTTCTCGAGACAGGGTTCTCACTGTGTAGCCCAGGCTGGCCTCAGATTTGTGCCAATCCTCCCGCATCAGCCTCCCAAGTGCTGGAATTACGAGTATACGCCACCACCACACCCACACCCTGTATTGTTAACTCATAGTAGACTCTTTTTTTTTTCTTTCTTTTTTTTTTTTTTTTTCAGTCCTGGGGATTGAACTCAGGACTCTGCTTGCCAGGCAAGCGCTTATTCTACTGAGTTATATCCCCAGCCCAGTAGATTCTTTTTCGACACTGGAGATTGAACCCAGGGCCTTTTCATTTTTTATTTTGAGACAAGGTCTTGCTAAATTGCCTGGGCAGGGCTTAGACTTGGAACCCTCCTGCCTTAGACTCCCAGAACTCCCAGAATGGGATTATAGGTTTATACCACCACACTTGACTGTTTAGAAAATCCTGACAAGAAAAAGAAGTGTTAGTACATGCTCTGTGCAGGGACTTATTTTTTTTTTTTTTTCTTTTTGAGACAGGGTTTCTCTATGTAACTCAAGCTGGCCTTAAACTCACTATGGAGTTCAGGCTGGTCTTGAACTCACAGTGATCCTCCTGCCTCAGGCTCCCCAGTGCTGGGATTACAGACTTGTGCCACCACGCCTGGCCGATTTGAATATTTTTGATCAACTGTTAATCAAATCCTTAGAATAGAGAACATTTTCGGCGCTATGGAATATTCCACTGCAGGTGCTGGTTGAAGTAGAACCTGCAGGAGAGGCAGCCGGGCCTAGGAGAAGGTGGAGGGTCCGAGGCCCCTCCAGAGGCCCTGGGTTCTGACGTCTGCCTGACTCTGGCTGGAGGAGTCCCTGGCGTCACCAGGAATCTGAGGAAGAGAAGCCGTTTCCTGACAGCCATGGGGTGAGGGAGTTCAGCTAGCCTTGGGAGCGCTAGGAAGAGGACAGGGCAGACGTGCTCTGACGGCCACATGCCCAGGGCCGGCACTGGGCAGGGCAGGAGGGGGCATCCAACGTCTCCTCCTGCTGTAGTCCTCCCCAGCCTCCACGCCGCCACGCCTCCAAATGCCCTCCTAGGCAGGCCGGATGAGGCATACTTGTCATCCCAGCCCTTGGGAAGCTGAGGCAGGAGGGTCCTCATAGTTCGATGCCAGCCTGGACTACAGGGCAAGATCTTATCTCAATAAACAAAACAAAACTAAAGCAACCACCGCGTCCCTCAAACGCCCTTCAGCCTGACTTCCATGGTGCTTTTCGTTTTATTTTGGCTCTTCATTCCTCATCTTCTGCCTGTAGAAACATCAGCAATTCTCCCTCACTTCCTCCATTCACAGATCTGACATCACAGAACATCAGATGCTCTGTTTCGGGAGTCTCATGGCCTCAGCTCTGGCATTTAGGTCTTAGAAGAGGCATTTAGCGTGAATTTTTGGTAGATTTTACTCTGATGCAGAGAAGAAAGGCACAACCTGTGAGGGTAAAGCCAGCGGATTTAGAGAAAGAAAAACTGATCTCTTCTCCGTAACGCTCTGCCTGCCTGCCACCTCTACAGTCAAAGAGGGAGAGAAAGGGCATGTGAGGGACAAGGGATGTGGACAAGAAAGTTAATGCTAGTCCTGCGTCACGAGGGTCTCTGGCTATCTCTGGTAACCTGGAATGAAGGACACTTGCCATGTAGCCTAGTGTGGTGGAGCACAGGTGTGCTCCCAGCACTCAGGAGGCTGAGGCGGGAGGATTGCTGCAAGTTTGTGAGCCTGGTCTCCATGGTGACTTCAAGGCCAGCCTGGACTATGTGGGGAGACCCTATCCCCAAAAACAAAACAAAAAGGTTACTCAGCACTGGGGCTGACCTACGTGCGTGAGGCCCTGGGTTGGTGTCCCGCGTGGGCAGCGGGGGCCAGCGTGTGCAGGTCCTGCTTCTCAGCCCTCCTGCCAGCAGTGCAGGGCTGTCTGCACAGAGCTCCTGGCTGAGCAGGGAGCTGGGTGCAGGTGCTGCCACTGCCCGTATGCACTAGAAGTTAGATTAACAAGGGGCCGGGGAGAT
>NW_004524652.1:6482822-6488444 GCF_000260255.1 Octodon degus
ATGGGCATCCAAGATGAACACACTCTTCTCAGAGGATGAAATTAAAGGAGCGAATAAATATATGGAAAAATGCTCCACATCACTAGCCATCCAAGAAATGCAAATTAAAACCACATTGAGATATCATCTCACCCCAGAAAGAATGGCTGTCATAAAGAAATCACCCAACAACAAATGTTGGAGAGGCTGTGGGGAAAAATGAACCCTTCTGTACTGCTGGTGGGAATGTAGACTGGTGCAACCTTTATGGAAACCTGTGGAGACTCCTAAGGCAAGTTGAATTGGAAATCCCATTTAAACCAACTATTCCTCTATTGGGAATTTTCCCGGAGGATCTGAAAATATCATATCATAGGGATATATGTGTGCCTATGTTTATAGCAGCACAATTTGTGACAGCCAAATCTTGGAAACAACCAAGATGCCCATCACCTGAAGAATGGTTGAAAAAGATGTTGTATTTTTACACAATGGAGTATTATTCAGCGATGAAGAATGATAAACTCAAAGCCTTTTTTTTGAACCGGGTATTGAACTCAGGCCCTTGTGCTTGCCAGGGAAGCGCTTATTCCATTGAGCCATCTCCCCGGCCCCTTAGGCATCTTGTTTACAAGATGGTTGCTTTCTTTCTTTTTTTTTTTTTTTTTTTTTTTTTTTTTTTTTTTTGTGGAACCGGGGATTGAACTCAGATCCTTGTGTTTGCCAGTCAAGCGCTTATCCTACTGAGCCATCTCCCTGGCCCATGTGGTCAGCTTTTGCAACAGGAGGAGGCCAAGCCCACACTGCGTTGCCCACGCTAGTCTCTACCTGGTGATCCTCCTGTCTCGGCCTCCTGAGTGGCTGCCATGGCAGGCATGTCACACTGTACCTATTACCCCTTTCTACAAGGAGACAAGAATCAGGTTTCCATAGGACAATTCCAGATTTTCAAAACACATTGGCCAAACCAAAGTGGGTTTTGCACCAGGCATGACCCACAAGCAGCCAGTCTGCCATCATGGCAGGTGGGAAAGCAGACGTGAAGGCTTTTAAAGGCAAAGGGGGAAGCGTGTCATGTGGGGAATGTCATTGGACGGACTTGGGACCCCGTGCGGAGAAAAGATCAGTTTTAGTCAGCATCTGGAAGGAGAAGGCGCATGCATTCCTCAATGTGCCCTCCCCCAACAGCCTTTCCTAAATTGGGAGGCAAAAGGCGTAGGCAGACAGACAAATCTCTAAAGCCAAAAGACAGGAAATTGTAGCAAGAATTCCGCTTTCACGCAGCCCAATTTTACCCGTGATTGCTTTAGAGACAGACTTCTTCAGAAGCTCCTGCGCTCCTCCTCCACGTCCACCAAGGAGCCCAGCAATAATGAAAAGGTAAAACATACACATCACAGCCGGGTGTGGTGGCGTGTGCCTGTACTCCCAGCACTCGGGGAGGCTGAGGCAAGAGTGTCAGGGGACAAGCCCAGTGCAAAGACCCTGGGTTTAGTTCCCAGTACTGCAACAAAACAAAACAAAACACCCACGTGTGTCATGGTGCGCAGCTCTCTGGAACAGCCAGTGGGAAACTCAGAGCTGCAGCCTCTCGGCGACAGCCTGAGGCTCCGCTTCCCAGCAAAGGGAGGACCAGCTCCAGCTCCGCAGGAGGCAGCGGGAGATGTGGGCTGCGGGGCCCTTGCATGGGCCTGCTGTTTGTGCAGCTGGTTACCTGGGCCCCCAGAGTATACAGAGGGCAGGGAGGTGGGGGGTGACCCCTTTGGAGAACTGTTTTTCTTTTTTTTGAGACAGGGTCTCACTGTGTAGTTCAGGCTGGCCTCAAACTCATAGCAACCTTCCTGCCTCAGCCTCCTGCATTTTCTTTCTTTCTTCATTCTTTCTCTTTCTTTCTCACTCTCTGACATGGATTCACCCTCAGCAAAGCTTCCAATCTCAAGCGCTGTGCTCATGGGCTGGAGCAGCTGCCTGTGGGCTGGGCCTCCCCTCTCTGGCACTGCGGGAGCCAAGTGGGATGGAGCGAGGTCAGGGCAGTCAGGCAAAGGTTAGGGGAGGAAAGCGACTCCAGGAAATGTTTGTCTTTCTCCACCAGGAGGGAGGACGAACAAGCTTTATTCCTGCCTCTGGGCAGCTTTGCGCACTCTCCAGCCCAGATCTAGTCTGGAGAGGAAGAGAGAAGCTACAGAGGCTCTCCCTCGTTCCGCTTGGCGCCTGGGGCCGCTTCCTCCGGAGCGCATGCATCTTGGAGCTAGGCCGGCCGCAGGCTGTGACTCCTGGAGAGGCGGGCAGCCTGTGACCTCCGCTCCACAGAAAGGGCCTTCTTGGAGCTTTCATTTCCAGGCTGCAGTTCTCTTGTGGGTGCAGCGCCCGACCCACCCCAGCGGGCCGTGCCGTGGCGCACCAGGACCTTAAGGGAGCCACCAGATCCGCCCCGGGGGCCTCACGGGGACGCCAGGGGCCGCTCCGCGCGCAGGACCCCTGTCCTGCCTCCGCCATGGACGCGGACAACGGGTCGTGCTGCCTGCTCCTCATCGAGGGGGACCCCATCTCCATGGTGATGCCTCCGCTGCTCATCCTGGCCTTCGTGCTGGGCGTCCTGGGCAACGGCCTCGCCCTGTGCGGTTTCTGCTTCCACACGAACGTCTGGAAGCCCAGCACCGTCTACCTTTTCAACCTGGCCGTGGCCGACTTCCTCCTCATGGTCTGCCTGCCCTTCCGGACCGACTACTACCACCGCCACCGGCACTGGGGCTTCGCCGACGTCCCCTGCAGGCTCGTGCTCTTTATGCTGGCCATGAACCGGGCCGGGAGCATCGTGTTCCTCACGGTGGTGGCCGTGGACAGGTATTTCAAGGTGGTCCATCCCCACCACGCACTCAACGCCATCTCCAACCGCACGGCGGCCGGCGCCGTCTGCGTCCTCTGGACCCTGGTCATCCTGGGGACCCTGTACCTCCTCATGGAAAGCCACCTGTGCAAGCAGGCCCGGGGCATCTCCTGCGAGAGCTTCATCATGGAGTCGGCCAACGGCTGGCACGACATCATGTTCCAGCTGGAGTTCTTCCTGCCCCTGAGCATCATCCTTTTCTGCTCCTGCAAGGTCGTGTGGAGCCTAAAGCGGCGGCGGCGGCTGGCCCGGCAGGCGCGGACCAGGAAGGCGATCCGCTTCATCGTGGTGGTGGCTGCTGTGTTTGTCACCTGCTACCTGCCCAGCGCGCTGGCCCGACTCTACTTCCTGTGGACAGTGTCCTCGAGCACCTGCGACCCCTCCGTGCACTTGGCCCTGCACGTCACCCTCAGCTTCACCTACCTGAACAGCGTGCTGGACCCACTCATATACTACTTCGCCAGCCCCTCGTTCCCCAAATTCTACACCAAGCTCAACATCTGCGGCTGGAGACCCCAGTGGGTAGGAGGCCCAAATACCCATGGGCCGGAGGAGCCAGTGGCGCTGAGCCTGTGTCGAAACAGCTTCGGCATGGCCAGTAGTTTCCAAAGCCAACTGGACAGCCAGTGAGACCTGCGGGTTGCTGAGTGGCACTGAAACAATCAGGCCAGTGACGCTGAGGGGGACAGATGGACAGCTTGGAGTGAACCCCTGCCCGTGCAGGGGCAGGGGGGGGGCTTGGAAAATGCAGCGTTCTCCTGGTCTGTTGGAACTCAGAGCCGCAGCCTACTACCTTTTTGGAAGGTTCTAGACTGATGTGAGTTTGCTGCATTTCTGTGTTGTGATTGCAGGACAGAGGGCCGCACGGCAGGGCGTGTGGAGGTTGTGTGCCTTGGGTTGGGGACAGCTCAGCTCCTGTCATTTTAAGTTGCCGAGGAAATAAAGCTGAGTGCTCTGGGGCCAGTTAATGAGCTTAATGACTCCCAGCATTTCTCTCCCTCCCACTTCTGCCCTTATCTTGGGAGTCAGAACCTGGACTAAGTGCAGGCTTTGCTTCCCGACTGAGCATGGACGCTCAGTAACTGTGTGGTCTCAGCCTGGCGTCCCCGTCCTCTCCGCCGGTCCTCCCACCAGTCACCCCTTTGTTCATTTCGTTTCCAATGTTTTGACTCCCAAGGAGCGCAGCAATGATAGAGAAACCTCTTGCTTTGACCTTGAAGGACCCCCATGCTTCTGCACATCTTTGCATTCAAAGGAAAGTGCTGAAGGTTATGCTTTATTGCCCTGGTTTCTCCAGGGCAACAGAGAGCTTGAGGAGGAGGGGGATGCCTGCGGCCTTTGAGATAAGCTGTGTCCAGGCTAATAGCTTTTGGCTCTCCTTACGTGAGTGAGGATTGCAGTGCTTCACTTTCCAAGTATTTACTGACCTCACCCTCAGCTTCAGGCACGGTTCTTTCTGCCCAGAGGATCATTCGTCAACTTTGTGTGACAGTGAAGTTTCGGAGTGGCAGAGCTGTTTAAAGCCTTTGCCTGTTCACCGAATAGTTTCTTTTCTTTTCTCTTTTTTTTTCTTTCACGGAATAGTTTCTAGACCTGTTCTGTGCAAGCTGTAGGATTCCCCTCTCATCCAGGGACACTTACGCATTTGTATTCCCCAGATCTACTCTGGAACTCTCAAAACTAGGTGAGGGCCTGGGGAGATAGCTCAATAGAATAAGCACTTGTCTGGCAAGCGCAGGGTCTTGAGTTCAGTCCTCGGTAACACACACACACACACACACACACACACACACACAAAACAAAACCAAAAAACCTAGGTGATTCCCCGCAACGACAACCTGCTCCTGCTCCAAATTAAGGGACAACATCCCACTAAACCTGGCTCCCTTCTCCGACACTGCAAAATGGTGAAAACGGCACTCTATTCCTTAAGGTATGCTGCCCCAGGCCCAGGAGCTCCCTCTGCCAACCTCTCCTACATTAGGCTCAGAGTGTGCCCCCACTCACCTGTCATTCCCTTTTTCAGAGATTCAGCAGAGCCTGGGCAGGAAGAGCGTGGTCCGTAGAAGATAAGTCTGTCCAAGTCTGAATCCCGGCTTAGGCACTCCTTACACTTGCGTGTGGGGTCGTGGGGCAGATTTTGTGGAGCCACTTGCAGTTTGCTCATGTCAGACAGGAGTGACAGTAATGTTGACTTCCTACTTTCAATGAATGCAGATGCAGTTCCAAAGCATAAAGGACTTTGTTTGCCATTTTGCCCCTGGTACCTAGAAAAACGCTCGCCTGAGTTACACGCTCATTCAAGGCTTTTTTTTTTTTTTTTTTTTTTTTTTTTTTTTGTCTTTCTGAGACAGGATCTCACTGTGCAGTTCAGGCTCGCCTTGAGCTCACTTTGTAGCCCAGGCTGGTCTCGAACTTGTAGTAATCCTCCTGCCTGAGCCTCCGGCGTGCTGGGATTACAGCTATGTGCCGCCAAGCCCAGCACACCCGGCCCAAGACTTGTGGAATGCGTGCAGGGAGCAGCACAGGGAAACCCCAAGCTGTGTCCAGAAGTAAGCGTGGACGCTGTGATCTATTATATTAATACATTTTACACATAAAGAAAGTGAGGCACAAGCTGGGTGCTCCTCAGTGCCACATCCCTCTACTCCCAGCACTCGGGAGGCTGAGGCAGGAGGATAACGTTAGAGTTCAAGGCCAGCCCAGGCTACCTAGTGAGACCTTGTCTGAAAAAAAAAAAAACCAAAAAAAAAAAA
>NW_004524652.1:6489264-6497041 GCF_000260255.1 Octodon degus
GATTACAGGCGTGGGCCACTCAGCACATCCCGGGGGTGGGGCTGGCATGGCAGGGCCGGGGATCAAACTCCCCAGAGCTTTAATCCAGTGAGCTGTTTGCCCCCGCCCCCTCAGGTTTTTTAGGAAAAGTTACAGGAGAGCTGAGGGGGTCCTGGGGCTTGTGTGGGAGTGAAAACATTTTATTGGTCCTGACAGTGGTAAAAGTTTAAGCGCTAGTCTGTTCTCAGGACGGTTTTGCTGTTTTGTTTTGTTTTGTTTTGTTTTGTTTTGTTTTGTTTTGTTTTGTTTTGTCTTGTTTTGTTTTGTTTTGCTTTGCTTAGCTTTGCTTTGTTTTGTTGAGGCAGGGCCTCACTATGTAGCCCAGGCTGGCCTCAAATGCACAGTGATTCTCCTGTCTCAGCCTCCCCAGCGCTTGGATCACAGGTGTGGGCCACCACACCCAGCAAGATGGGTTTGTTTCTTAAATAAACAGGGCCAGGAAGATAGCCCTGTGGCATGAGCACCTGCCCAACAAGCACAAGGTCCCAAGTTTATGCCCAGTACTGCGTGCTGTGCCGGCCCCGGAACCTCAGGTGCACTGTCCTGGCCCCAGAACCCCGGGCACACTGGTGGTGCATGTCTGCAATTCCAGCAGGGGGGGAGGCTGAGACAGGAGGATCGCTACAAGTCCGAATTTTGTAGTGAGACCTTGTATAAAACAACAGCAGCAACAACAATAATAAAAACAAATAATAACAACAAAATCTTGGGTCAGGGATATAGCTCAGTGGCACATGTGCCTGCCTAGCAAGTATAAGGTCCTGAGCTTGATTCCTGATACCAAAAATAAAAGCCCACACACCACAAAAACCCTTGGTTAAGGTTCAGAAAGTGTCTGAAGTCACTCAGTGTTTGCTGCAGCAGCCTGGAGAGGGCTGGATCTCGGGGCAGAGAGGGGCTTACACGGGGGCAGCCCGGGGGCTGCGACCCGGCCCACTGGTGATGCGAGGCAGGCTCCCCGTGGGCCTCGTCTATGCTCAGACCCATGTACAGACCTTGCCTGTCTAGCCCAAGTGCCTGTGGGCCCGGAGATCTGTGCTCTCTCATCTGTGTGTCCCCCTGGTGGGACATAGATTGGCTCTATGACCTGCTTGACCAAGGAGGGGACAAAGGCTGGGGCTCTTTCTGCATCCCAGCGTTAAGCAGGGCGGCTTGTGCCTTCCTGAAGCCCCTGGCAGCCCCCACAGGGCCTTCAGCCTCCCCTAGGGGAGAAAAGGGACAGACACCGTGTGTCGATGCCCCTCGGTCAGACCACCCGGACAGGCCAGTCAAAGAAGCCACAAGGGGCCAGGAATGGTGGCGTACTCCTGTCATGTCAGCTACTCTGAGGCTGACACAAGAGGATCACTGGTTCAAGCCAGCCAGGGCAAGGTAGAGAGGCCTTGTCTCAAAATATTTTTTTTTTAAAAAAGCTGGGGTGTAGCTCAGTGCAATGGCCCTGGGGTCAGTCCTTGGTAAGAAGGAAAGGAAGAAAAAACATCACACAGAAAAGTCACTAAGAGAGGCACAAGATTCTATGAAGCAGGACAGGAGCTGGTGTCCGGCTTGCCCATCCCTGCAACCTCAGCCCAGCTGCCCCGGAGGGCTGCACGTGAGAGGTGTCCAGCTGAGCCCAGACAGCCCGAGGAACCATAAGGGCTTGTGGGGAGCTCCTGAGGGCTGTGGTGTGTTACACAGAAATGAATAACTAAACCAGGAATCCCAGCTTGGTCAAAGTCAGAAAGCAGCTAAGTAAATAATGTAAGACTCAGTTTTTCAATCTGTGAAATGGGAATGATCATGAGAACACCACTCCCGAATGGCTTGAGTGAAGATTAAACGACATCATACATGAAAATCTCTACCATATAACAAATAGTCGGTAAATGTCAGCTGCAGTGTGTGTGTGTGTGTGTGTGTGTGTGTGTGTGTGGTGCTGGGGACATTCTAGGCAAGAGCTCTACCACTGAGCCTCTTCTCCAAGAGCAGCTCAGTACTGAGTGTATGCAATTTGTCTCACGCACCTAGAGTCCCACCTCCTCTGAAGGAGAGGAGAGTTGAGCCCAGAGTTCAAGGTCAACCTGGAGAAGAGAGCAGGGCTCTGTCTCAAGTCAACTACATCCTGTGGCGCACCTTCAGCCTGGCCGAGGCTAGCCAAGTGCGGAGACCAAGTTCCTCGTGAGAGTCGGTTTCCCCAGGTAGGATCACTTCCTTAGTCCTTGAAGTGATTCATGAAGGCAGGTTTGTGCACACCGCATGCCCTAGGAAGAAAACACAAGTAGGTAAAGAGGGGCCGAGCAAGACAAAACCTGCCCTCTGTGTAGTGGGAAGACCGGAAATTCCACAGCGACACCGAGTGCAGGGAGGCCCTGAGCCGCGGCCTCCTGAGAGCTTGGAAACTGGTCTAGAACCCGACTACGAGACCCAAAGCACACACAGACCTCACCAAGTGCCTCAGTTTCCCAAAGAGGAAGCCAGAGGGCTCAAAGGCGGCACCGCTCATCAGCGACAGAGCCAGAGCAAACCCCAGCTTGTCTCCTCTCGCAAACTCTGTTGACTTTATCCATGAGAATTGCTTTTTTAAAAATGTAAAGGGGTAACAGTGAGGAAGGAGGGTTCCCTGCAACTCCAGCTCCCAGAAATAACTACATCCATAGCTGTCTGGACTGCCGGCTAACAGAGGCCCTCAGGAGTACCGTGGGGGTGTCGGTGACGAGCCCATGGTTATCCACGAAGAAAGCATGGGGCTCACAGGAAGTAAGGGCAGGAAAGAAAGGCCAGTCACTTCAGTAGCACTAGTGCACTGACCTTAACCCATTGCAACGTCACAAGCCCACTGGATACACAAAACGCGGGGTAGTGTAGTGGTCAGGGGCACGGGCCTGGAGGACAGCTCTGCTGTCATTTAGCTGGGCGATTCGAGCAAATTATCGGCCTCTCTGAATTCTGCTTTCTTCATTCTGCACTCAGATCTGCTGGGCGGGGTGTGCGACCTGTCACCCTAGCACTTGGGAGGCGCAGGCAGGAGGAGCGCTGTGAGGTTGAGGCCAGCCGGGGCTACCTAGTGAGACCCTGTCTCAAAAAGTGAATAAATGAGCAAAGGCAGAAAAGACAAAGGAATAAGATCAGTGACAGTCCCTCCCTCGTGGGCTATAGTCCGAGGGTACAATAAGACAGTGGGCCCACTGGAAGCTCTGCAGCGCAGGTGCCCTAATCATCTTTGTTATCATCCCTCGGGGTCATAAGTCCTCTCGTCCTGAAGGGTTCTACTATTACAGCCTCATCCTCTTCCACGAAGGGTCTATCAACTCCTGTTACTGAATGTAGGCACACAACTAAAAGAATACATTTCCAGGGGCTGGAGAGATGGCTCAGTGGTCTAAAGCACCTACTTAGAACAAGCTTGGCAAAGCACAGGGACCGCGGTTCGATCCCCCAGCACCACATGCCAGCCAGCCGTGCCCCCTGGTGGGCTGAGCTGGCCACACACACACATACACACACACACACACACACACACACACACACACTAAATAAAATGTAAAAAAAAAAAAAGAATACATTTCCAATTTCTACCTCAAAAATAGAACCACGTAATTAATTAGGACTCACTCCTGCAGTCCCAGCTTGTTGGGAGGCTGAGGCAGGAGGATCATAAATTAAAGGCCAACCTGGGCTAAATATACAAGTTCAAGGCTAGGGCTGGGGAGATAGCTCAGAGGTCTAAGCACTTGCCTGGAAAGCACAGGGACCTAGTTTCAGTCTCTGGTACTGCATGCCGTGTTGTGCCGGCCCCGGAACCCTAGGCGTGCTATGACAGTCACTGAAACCGGGCGTGGTGGCACAGGACTGTAATCCCTGCGCTGGGGAGGCTGAGACAGGAGGATCACTACGAGTCTGAGCTGCTAGTAGACCCTGCAGCAAATAAATAAATAAATAAATAAATAAATGAGTTTTTAAAAATTAAAAAGTTTGGGCCGGGGAGATGGCTCAGTAGAATAAGCGCTTCCCTGGCAAGCTCAGGGCCTGAGTCCAATCCCCGGTTCTGCAAAAAAAAGAAAAAGAAAAAGAAAAAAAGAAAGTTCAAGGCCAGCCTGGACAGTATAGCAAGACCCAATCTTAAAATATAAACAAAAAGAAAAGAAAAAAAAAATCATGATGACAGTAAATTACACTAAAAAAAAAAAAAAAAAAAAAAAAAAAATCCAAGAACTGATGTCCTCCTACGTGGCAGGGCTCAGCATCCCCTTAGGTCCTGCAGCTCTTAATTTAGTTTTACTAAAATGAGGGCTTAAAAATATCATGTGTTGCACTCGCTTCAGTAGCATATGTACTAAAAAAGTATCATGCGGCCCCGTTGAGTGTAATCACTATGGACGGCAAACACACACTAAGAACAGACTTTTTGTTTATCTTTGTTTTTTGAGACAGGGTCTCACTATGCAGTCCAGGCTGGCCTTGAACTCATTATGTAGCCTGCACTGGCTTTGAACTTGTGGCAGTCCTCCTGCCTCAGCCTCCCGAGGGCTGAGATTACCGCTGTGGGCCACCACACCTGGCGCCCCCTAGCCCGGCACCCCTTAGCCCGGCATTCTTTTCTAACTAGAGACTGCAGAGTTCAGTGTAGAAAAGCAACCTGTGTTTGCACAGCGGCGGGGGAGGAAAAGGGCCCAGTTTTATAATGAGCAAGGGCTTTCTCCTCAGCCTTTCCAAAAGCGATCGTACGCTTCGTTTCTTACATCAGATGCGTCTACTTTTTCGTGCTACTCCTTAGAGTTTCTGGAAAACCAAGCTGCTGAGTGCAGCCCTGCTCCTACTGCCACAGTGGGCTTGTTAATTATGCCACTCAAGCGAGTGACAGCAAGCTCAGTGCTCCAGTGCTAAGCCCTGCCCCAGAAGCACACGCCGCCTTCCTGCAGGGGTGTCCCCCACAGTTCAGCAATTCATAATCCACAGTCTGCCTGCCTAAACCTATCCTTTATACTTAGGGAAATCGGTGAGTTCCTTTCTGCGCTGGGGATTTTATTGCTTGTTTATGCAAACAGCAGGTTGCATAAGAGCCTGGCCAGCTTTTTTTTTTTTTTTTTTTTTTTTAAGAGATTTCGTAGTTTCCTGGTAACCATCCAGTCATCTATTTCAACACCCCAATGACATAAAGTTGAGGGCTGAACCACACGTTCGCCACACTGCCAGCCTCTCCCAGAGCAGTCATGAGTGTGCGCTCCAGCGCGGCCTGGGCCAGCCCACCCACGAGTGCCTCAGGTTTCTTTCTGCCCATCGGCCCAAAGAACTGCTGCATCTTCCCAGAAGACGCCATCGCCAAGGTACTGCCGCCCGTGCTGGTGCTGGAGTTCGTGTTCGGGCTGCTGGGCAACGGGCTTGCCCTGTGGATTTTCTGCTTCCATCTCAAATCCTGGAAATCCAGCCGGATTTTCCTGTTCAACCTGGCTGTGGCCGACTTTCTCCTGATCATCTGTCTGCCCTTCCTGACAGACAACTACCTGAAGAAGTGGGACTGGAAGTTCGGGGATGTCGCTTGCCGCCTGATGCTCTTCATGTTGGCCATGAACCGGCAGGGCAGCATCATCTTCCTCACCGTGGTGGCCGTGGACAGGTACTTCCGGGTGGTGCACCCCCACCACGCACTCAATAAGATGTCTAACCGCACAGCGGCTATCATCTCCTGCCTGCTGTGGGCCGTCACCATCGCTCTCACCGTGCACCTCCTCTACAGCAAGCTGCTGGTGCCCTACGGCTCTGCCAAGCTGTGCAGCAGCTTCAGCATCTGCAACACCTTCCGGTGGCACGATGCCATGTTCCTCCTGGAGTTCTTCCTGCCCCTCGCCATCATCCTCTTCTGCTCGGCCAGAATCATCTGGAGCCTGCGGCAGAGACAGATGGACAGGCACGCCAAGATCAAGAGGGCCATCCGCTTCCTCATGGTGGTGGCCGTGGTCTTCATCATCTGTTTCCTGCCCAGCGTGGCCGTGCGGATACGCATCTTCTGGCTCCTGTCCAAGTCGGGCATGCAGAGCTGCGCCATGTACCGCTCGGTGGACTTGGCGTTTTTCATCACTCTCAGCTTCACCTACATGAACAGCATGCTGGACCCCGTAGTGTACTACTTCTCCAGCCCGTCCTTCCCCAACTTCTTCTCCGGGCTCATCAACCGCTGCCTCCGGAGGACGCCCCCTGGGGAACCAGATAATAACCGCAGCACAAGCGTGGAGCTCACCGAGGACCCCGGCAGCAGCAGCAGAGGAGCCCCGGATGCACTGATCGCCAAGCCTGGCAAGCCCTGAGCCCCTCCTCTCTGGCTCCCAGCTTGCCTTAAGTAACTGAGCTGTGGAGGGTGACTGTCACCAAGTAGTGAGATCGCTGCAGCAACACACTGCTTATCTTCACTAGATTTGGCCTGCGGTGGCCTGGAGCTTCCAGATCCGAGAGGCAGGCTTACACAGACAGCGTGGTAGAGTGGGCTGCTCGGTCGCAAACTGCCACCCACAGATTTGGGGGAACGCACAGTGGGCAGGGTTTCTAGACAGCTGAAACTTCTGCTTCTGCCCCAGGCCTGTAGCCTGCAAGGATGGACACACTGTCCACTTTTCTGTCTCGTGGTCAGAGCTGTGGTCCCGCCTTTCAGCACCTGGGCTGCGTGGTTCCTCGCTCCCCTGCCTAAGACTTGGGTGATGACCCTCAGCTCCAAGGCGCTGTCAGGCCTGTCTGCACCCCGAGACACTGGGGGAGACTCATGTGGTTCTGGAGGGGGCCCAGGCAGCCTCAAGAAGCCAGGAGTCCCCTGAGTCCCCTGACCCAATTCACCTCCGAGCCCTGTGCTGGCAGAAATGGACAGAGCAGAGACAGACATCTGTGAGATTCAGATGACATCTGCATTGCCAGTGGTGGTCAGAAGGGGGTAAACCCGGGGGGGGGGGGGGGGGGGACTGAGCTGAGCAGTGCTAAGGGACAGCAATGGCCCTAGGGCCACGACTGGGAACCAGTCCCTCCGCCCTTGTTTACACTCTCTGGAGGGCTTGGCAGCTAAAGGCTCGGGGCAGACAGCTGCTTCCACCTCTGGTCGCTTTTATCTTGAGGAGTCTTGAGGAGACCAAGGCGTGTTTGGCCCAGTGGGTCCTTACGGGGAACAGTTCCTCCCGGGCCCCTTGCTTGTGTTTTTGTTCTTGTAATAAATCTACTCTTTCAATAAATTTTGATAGGAGACGCAGTGTGCCGTTGCGTTTGTCTGGGTTAGGGTTCACAGAGTGGACTTCTTACTTAAGCGAAGACCTTTATGGGCTGTCAACTATGTCCTGGTGGGAAAATTCTGTGCCCCGGTGAAGAGAGGAAGGGACACGGGCCTGAATGATGTCCTGAGACAGAAATCAGATATGTTGGGGCAGGGAAGGACGGAGAAGAAAGAAGAACTTAATTCAGAAGGGCGGGACAGGTAGGATTGCAAGAACAGTGTGCATTTTATTTAAAGCAGGGTGAGCCCAGCTCTTAGTATTTGCGTATGAAAGGAGAAATAAAAAAAGAAAAACATACTGCTGCTTTCCACTGGTCTACTGAAAGGAATAATGCTTACCTTTTTCCCCCTTCTTTTTAATTTTCTGGGACCAATTTTGTAAACTTATATCTGGTAATCTGAGCAAGTGACTTGAAGACAACAAGACAGGCAGTATGACAACCATTGTTGAATTCCCATCATTTTGTTCGGTGAAATTCTTTATTGTTTCTTTCTTTTAAAATTCTCTAAAAA
>NW_004524652.1:6497141-6506563 GCF_000260255.1 Octodon degus
AAAGAAAGAAAGAAAGAAAAGAAAAAGAAAAGAGGAATCAGGCCCAAGTGTGGTCCTCCCGCAGGTGGAGGAAGTTTCCTACGGGTGGTTTTTAGTTCCCAGTTCTCAGAGGAAAGGAGACGTTCTAGTTTCTGATGCACTTTCCGTCCATCCACATCCGTCCTTACTCTGGGCAGGCCGAGGCTTGCGGCTGTCTCCCGCCGGGCCACTGAGGGATGTGAGGTCCCGGCCGGGCCTGCGCGGGGAGAAGTGAACATTCTCGAGGGTCCCGAGGAGTTTTCGGGTCCAGATCCCCTCCTTGCTGAAGACAGGATGAGCTCGGAGCGCTGGGATTTCCCCAGCCCGGGAGGCTGAGTCAGCGGGGAGCCCGGGAAACCAGGACTCTTTCAGGGCGGGGTGATCGCAGGTGCGGAGCTCGGCGGCTCCCTGGCTGAGTGCCCGGGGTTTCGCCAGGTGATCCGGCTGTTCTGGTGGCCAGGCTGGCGGCCAAGCCCTCCTCCTCCTCTCCCGAGGAGCCAAGCCTGGGAAGGGTGGTCCAGGCAGCCGAGGGCAGGGTTAGGCCAATGAACGTGGGTTTGCTCCGGCCACTTCCACCAAGTACCAGGAGACAGTAGAAGTGGGGTTCCTCCTGGAGTTTTTCGGGTTTGTTTTTTATTCACTCCAGGGGATTGAGCTTGGGACTTTTGCATTGGGCTGCACCCTCAGTGTCTTAGTCTTCATTTTATTTTATTATGTTATCTTATTTTAATTTAGAGTCACAGTCTTGTTATGCAGTTCAGGCTGGTCTCAAATCCACCTCATAGCCCAGGCTGGCCTCAGACTCACAGTGATCCTCCTGCCTCAGCCTCCCGAGTGCTGGGATGACAGGGTGTGGGCCATCAGACCTGTCTATCTTTTTTATTTTGAGACAGGATCTCTCCAAATTGCTACATCACCCCAGCTGGGCTCAAACTTGCTCCTCCGGTCTCTGTCTTCTGAGTGCTGCGGTGAGGGTGTGCAGGACCCTGCCCTGCTTTCTGGATCTGTCTCCTGCCTGCTCTGAGCCTGTGACTGCCAGAGATCTCTGGGCTTTCTTGGCCCCACTGTCCCTTCTGTCTCTGCCTGCTTTTCTCCTGTTTCTGCCCCTCCTTTGTCTCTAAAGACACTTGTAACTGGACTTACGGTCCACTGTACCCCACCACAGGTGACTGCATCTGACTATACCTACAAAGGCACTCACCCCCAATAACGTCACACTCTGAGGTTTGGGGTGCGCATGCATTGTGGGGAATACAGTTCAACCTTCTACAAGAGGGACAAAGATGAGGCCAGCATGGCCAGCACAGTGAGAGTGGGGCCAGCCACACAATGAGGTTAAAAACCCTGTCATGTGAAAATAATAAAAGACTTGGAGAGTTCCAAAACACAGCAGGAGCTCAACTCCTAAAATGTACACATCTGAGAGGCATGGTGGTACATGTCTGCCATCCCAGAATTTGGGAGGCTGAGGCAGGAGGATTGTCATGAGTTCAAAGCCAGCTTGGACTATATAACCAAGTTCAAGGCCAGCAAGCCCTACATAATGAGACCATGTCTTAAAAAAAAGAAAAAAGAAAAAAAAAAAACTCATAAAATACACACATCTGAGCTCGGCACGGTGGCCCACACCTGTGTTCTCAGCACTCAGGAAGCTGAGGCAGGAAGATTCCTATGAGTTCAAGGCTGGCCTGGGGAACACAGTGAGTTCAAGGGCAGCCGGAACTACAGTGTGAGATCTTATCTCTAAATAAATAAATCACAAATAAGCAAATATGCATATGTGTATAATATATACATGAAACAAGAGACTATCAGAGAAACACTGACGGCTCAGTGATTAGGGTGAGGGGACCACAGGTGACTTTCATTTTCTTTTTTGGCTTTTCCTTCTTTTCTAAAGCGTCAGCAGTAAGTGTATATTGCTACTGTAATTTTTTTAAATGTATTTGGTGCAGGGTCTCACTATGCAGCTTGGACTCATAGTGATCTGGGATCAAACCCCAGTCGCCGTGCTTGCGTAAGCAGGTGCTTAGCCTGCTGCGCTATCTCGCCCGCTCTGCTCCTATAATTATTAATAAAGATCGGCTGCCGTGAAGAGATAGCATATTTAGTTAGCTTTAGCATCCTAGATTACCAACAACAGGGGTTTTTGTCCCTTCCCAATAGCAGTTTTTATGAATTGTTCCTTAACACTTCCGATTCTTGTCCAAGGTCCACTAAGATAGGAGCAGGCTGGGTTGGAGCTCAGGGGTAGAGCGCTTTCCCAGCATGCACCCGGTCTGGGGTCCAGCCGCACACTATGAATGAATGAGAGTGCAAACCATGGACTAAACCCTTGGTGTGTTCATGTGGTCCCCAGGCAGGAAGGGCCCCGTGGCGCTGGGTTAACTAGTGGTCAACCGGGAACACCTGGCAGAATCGCGTCAGCATAGTGAAGGATTGGTGCCCATGAAATTAAAAGGAGAACTGGAGGGAAGATGGGGCGCTACTGAGCCTCTTGGAGACACTTGTTGGCTGGCTTTCCTGACATGAACCCCGCTGTTCTCACTGTCGGAGGAGCGTGGGCCCTCACTGTCCCTGGGAATGGCGGTGGTTCTCTTTGGGGCGCTCTAGTCCTCCCCTTGAGCGTCGCCTCCTAGTTCTAGGGCAGAGCCCTCAGCTGCCGAAACAGAGCCTTCATCCTGCTGGCGCAGACCTTCTGGCCTCCACCACTGACCTCCGGGCCTTCCCAGCGCAGGTCCTTGGTGCAGACCTGCCTGGGACGTTGTCACGGGCTTGTGGCCTCCAGCTGAACAGCGGGACATCACCGAGGGATCCAGGCCTGCAGCTGAATGGATGCTTTGGGTCTCTGCTGTGTGCACAGTCCCTGCAACGCCTCTGCACTTGACTCTTCGGGTGACTATTATTACAGAATCCTACAAATTACGTGTTCCGTATTAAATTTATTCCCTTGCAAACTCTGACAACAACACCCACCATGCACCGAGTCAAGGGGCTTACAGAAACATCTGTTGGGTGCCCCGATTCTCCTGGGGCCTCCCCAGAGTGGGACCAGGGGGTGTGGGGGGCGTGGGCCCCCTGCATGGGCACTGTGCGGACACAGCGTAGGTTGGACCCTCAGAAGTAAGTAGTGTCCTGGGGTGGAGACACCATTGCTTGCACAGCAGCCTCCCCCTGGAGACCCCCGGGCGGCGCTCACGGGCTTCCTGCTCAGGCCCCGTTCCGGCTAGCGGGAGATCGACTGCCTTGCCCCGATAGCTTTTATTTATTTATTTATTTATTTATTTATTTAACCGGGGATTGAACTCAGGTCCTTGCGCTTGCCAGGGAAGCGCTTATTCCACTGAGCCACCTCCCCGGCCCGCCCTGATAGCTTTTATTTTTTGGCGGAACCAGGGATTGAACTCAGACCCTTGCGTTTGCCAGTCAAGTGCTTATCCTACTGAGCCATCTCCCCGGCCCCCAATAGCTTTTAAATAATAACCCCCTCCTTCATACAGAGCTATATCCCTAACCTCTTTTTTTTTCCAATCATATTTTATCGTTACATTTTTTAAAAATTATTTATTTATTTATTTATTTATCTATTTAGCTCGGACTCATAGTGATCCTCCTGTCTCAGCCTCAGTGCTGGGATTATGGGCGTGCACCACCACACCCTGTTTCAGGGCCAGCATGCATGCAGTAACCAGGGATCAAACCCGGGTCCTTGTGCTTGCTTGACAGGTGCTTAGATAGCCGAACTGTCTCCCCAGCTGTATTGATACATTTTAGATAACATAATGATCACATTTATCATAGAGAATTTATGATATCATTTTTTTTCTTTTTGAGAATTTATACCTTTTGCATTTTTTTTTTTTTTCCCCGGAACCGGGGATTAAACTCAGGCCCTTGTGCTTGCCAGGGAATGCTTATTCCACTGAGCCGTCTCCCTGGCCCCTGCACCTTTAAATGATATAACTTCTTTCGTTTTTTTTTTTAACATTTTTTAAAAATTATTTATTTTTATTTATTACATTTATTTATTGTGTGTGTGTGTGGCCAGCTCAGCCCACCGGGGGCGGGGCCGGCCGGCACGTGGCGCTGGGGGATCGAACCGTGGTCCCTGTGCTTTGCCAAGCTTGTTTCAAGTAGGTGCTTTAGACCACCGAGCCATCTCCCCAGCCCCATTCTTTCGTTTTTTTGAAACAGGGACCCACTAACTTACTAGATCGTCCAGGGTAAACTTGAATTTGGGATTTTCCTGCCTCAGCCTCTCAGAGTAGTGGGATTACACGCTACCATGTCGAGCTGAAAATTAAAAAAAGAAAATTCATCTTATTCAATATATACCGAGTTTCTTGTCATTATCCCCTAAGCAGTACAGTATGACAATCATTTACATAGAATTTATACCGTATTAAGTATAAGGAAACTAAAGATGTTTTAAAGTCTAAGGGAGGAACTGCATGTTATATGCAAATACTAGGCCTTTTTTCTAGAGACAGAGACTCATTGTATAACCCACACTGTCTCACGATCCTCCTCAGCCTCCTGAGAGCTGGGATTACATGTCACCATGCTCAGCTTTTCCATCTTTCTATTTTGAAACATTTCAAACCTGAAGAAAGATCATTTAGCCGTGTGCGGTGGCACACGCCTGTAATCCCAGCACTCGGGAGGCTGAGGCAGGAGGATCGTTGCAAATTTAAGACCAGCCTGGGCTACAAAGTGAGCTCAAGGCCAGCCTGGGCTGCATAGGGACTCCACATTAGTAGCGGATTAGGTGAATGCAGGTTGCTACCAGCACCCAGTGGAGTACTACAAAGCCGTGAAGCAAAGTGAACCGGGGCTGCTTGTGCCTGCAGGACCCAATCCTGAGCGTAGAACTGAGCGCAAGAAGATAACTGGCAAAGCACACGAGGCAGGAGCGCTTGCCTGGGGAGCTGACGCAGGCGCGCTGCAAGCTCAAGACCAGTTGCGGTAACTTATTCAGACCCTGTTTCAAGTTGAAAATCAAAGAAGGGGCATTGGGAACGTAGCTCAGTAGCAGAGCAAGGGTAAGGACCTGGGTTCAGTCCCCAGTACCGCGACCCATCGACCAACCACGTCAGAGAGATCTGTGCACTGTGACAACATCTATGCACATGCTTGAAACACACCAAACAAAATAGCATATTGTTTTTGGAAACATGAACGTGCTACAGCACAAAGTTACCAATGCAAAAGATGTCTGTGGGCTTGAGGATGCCGGTTACGCCTGTGGGGAAGGGAGACACAGGTGAAATGAGTTCTTCCCGCCTCAGCCTCCTCGTGGGCTGCGGTTTCCGGCATGTTCGTTTGGTGCTGGTGCTGGGGTTAGAGTTTAAGGCTGGGTATCTGTTGGCAGCCGTCCTACCCCATCCCTGTCCCCCGTGCAGCATTCCTGAACGGATAAAGCTGTGGGGATACAGGGGCCCAGTATCTCGGAGAGTGACTGTGTTTGCACTCGGGGCCTTCGCAGAGGAGACTGAGTTAAATGTGGTCACTCACACGGGTTCGGCCTAATCCCAAAGGGCCAGTGTTCTGCTAAGAAGAGATTTGGAGGGAAGACACTAGGGACACTGGGAGAAGACAGGGACAGAGGCCTCAGGAGACGGCACCTGTGGCCCACACTTGTCCTCCCAATTCTCTGGGAGGCTGAGGCAGGAGGACTGCAAGCCAGAGCTCCGGAGGTTCATCAGCTTCATGAGACCCTGTCTCCAAATAAAAATGAAAGGGTGGCAGATGGGGCTCAGCGCGAGGGCCCCGGGCTCCAGCCTCATACCAGGAAAATGCAAACGAAGAAATCAACTCCGTCCATACCTTGTTCTCAGACTTTCCGCCCCTTGGAGACTCAGCAAGAAAGAGCCTGTTGTTGAAGCCGCCAGGCCATATGCTTGGTGACAGTGGCCTTAGCAACCAGGGTGTGTCTGAGTCTTCTGAGGGTCCAGAGCTGGGCAGGAGCTCCGTGAATATTTGTTTAAAAATCACTTGTCGCCTAGGGAGGCCAACGGAAGTGGGCACAGGCTGCTGTGCGACACAGCGGAGGAATTCAGCTCCAGGAAGAGCAGAACAGCGTAGGACCGGCCGGCTTCTGTCGCCCACTGCCCAGCACCTCCTGCGTGCCCACCTTGCTCCGTCAGAAACGTCAGCCGGCCGTGAACTTCAGTGCCGTGCACCTCCCCAGAGAACTGACAGAGAGAAAAAAACAGTCTCACACTCTGGTTTCCACAGACGCAAAGGAGTTTCATTTTTTATACTTCGTGTGACCTTTAGAAGTATGTCACGTTTTATTTTATTTTTATTTAATTTTGAAAAAGCTTTTGTTAGTGCATGTTTGTCATATATGCCTTGTGGGACTTGGTACACGAATATAAGACATCTCTTTTTTTTTGCCTTTTAGAGACAGGGTGTCACTATGAAGTTCCTGTTGGTTTTAAACTCACCTTGTACCCCTGGCTGGCCTCAAACTCCTGGTGGTCCTCCTGCTTCTGCCTCCCAAGTGCTGGAATTCCAGGCATGTTCCACCACCCTGGCAAAACTACTCGAGAAAGGACTGCCAAAGCTGCAATGTACCTGAAAAGAAAATCCAAGGAAAGGGGATAAGACAGGAAAATATAGTTAACACCACTCTCAGGTACGAAATTTTAAAATTGTACAGGCTCTTGTAAGAGAGAAGGACCTGGCTGGGCACGGTGGCGCACACTGGTAAGCACTCAGGAGGCTGAGGTAGGAGGATCATTGCAAGTTCGAGAACAACCTGGGCCACAAAGGGAGCTCAAGGCCAGCCTGAACTACACAGTGAGACCCTGTCTAAAAAGACCAAAATAAAATAAAAAGTAAGAAAGAGAGACTGAAGCAAATGGACATCCTGCATGAGTAGGTGTAAGAGGCACTAGGTTACCAGGCTACAGCTCGGGGACACAGCTGTATGGTCTCGCAGGGGACCCAGAGGAAGGAGGCAAGGGGAGAAGAGCAAGTGTCCCCCAGTGTCATTTTGGGGAGGGGTGTGTGACTCAGCTGTGGGCTCAGAGCCTTGGCTACCCCTAAAAATCCAAGCATCAGGCTGAAACGAGCATCAGGCTGAAACGAGCATCATCTTGGCAATTGCACGCAACTCAGTGGAGCAGGTGGCAGTCAGGAAGCAGGAGCACAGTGCGCTGCAGAGTGGGAGACCGGTGGTCCCCTCCGGCGGTCCCCTCCCACGGTCAGGGCGAGGACATCTGTCATGCAAGAAGCTGGGAGACCTTCGCCGAGCCTGGGAACTCCGAAGCTATGAGGAAAAGATGGATGTATTTGACTATGTAAACATCCAAGTACTTCGTGTGACAGAAGATAGCAGAAATAAAGCCAATCCAAATGATGAGGCTGGAAAAGTATTTGCAGTGTAAATAAGACTGGACTTGCACCAACCATCGCTGTGTGCCCAGCGAGACTCCATCCGCCTGAAGTGAGTTCGCTGTTTGTCCCTGGCTGCGGCACGAAGTAGGCGTTAGGATGAGGACGTGGATCAGGATTGAACAGCGGGGTAAACTGAGGCATGGCGAGGTCAAATAACTAGTGAGGTCACATGGCCGGGGTCAAGCGAGGCAGCATGGCTGGCCCGGTCTTCACTGCAACTCTGTTTGGAGCCCAAGCAAAAGCACCCCGAGATAAAGAGCTTTCGAGAACAGGCGACAAAGACAAATGAGCCCCGCAGACAGGGCTGAGCCACGAGGGGCGAAGCAGAAGCGCCGCGAGGAGCTGGGATGCAGGCGGCCAGGTTGGAGCGAGTGACCGCGAAGGGCCGCCCTGCGGGCCGTCAGCCCGCCCCGGAGCCAGAGCGGGCATGGGGGCGCTGCTTGCAAAGTGTGGGTGACGGCTCCGCTTGGGGTCACGCAGGCCACTTGGGAAAGTGACCACGAGACATCTGTTGGGACGGAAGCTAAACATGACCCCTGAGCTGCTAATCCCACTCCTGGGAGTCTGTCCCAGAGAAATAAAACTGCCAAAATGTAAGGACCAGGATGTTTGTTGGACGTTTCTTTTCTTTTCTTTCTTTTTTTTTTTCCTTTTCTTACTACACATCAGAAGGAAGGGCAGAGGCTGGATCATGCTACATCTGCTCTGTGCCACAGCTTATGACCATTAAGAGCAATCAGCACCTCTGTAATCCCGGTGCTCTGGGAGGCTGAGGCAGGAAGATCACAGGTTCCAGCCCAGCCTGGGAAGTGTGGCAACTTAGTGAGATTCTGTTTCAAAATAAAAAATAAAAATGATTTGAGGAGGTAGCTCAGTGTGAAGCGCCTGGGTTTAATCCCTAATACCAAAATAAATAAATAAAAAACACCCCGGCAAGCAATATTTCCACAAAGTATTATAAAACGTCAAAAACACAATATGAAAAAAAAATGCAGGGGCCGGGGAGATGGCTCAGTAGAATAAGCGCTTGCCTGGCAAGTGCAAGGGCCTGAGTTCAATCCCCAGTTCCACCAAAACCTCTCCCCCCCCCCCGCCAAAAACAAAACAAAACAAAACAAAAACCCCAAACGTATAGTATATTAGCTCCCAACTCTAGCCTCTTTTCTTCACTGAGACGAGGTCTCATTATGTAGCCCAGGCTAGCCTCAGGCTCACCGTAGTCCTCCTGCCTCAGCTTTGAGAGTGTTGGGATGGCAAGTGTGCGCCACCACACCCAGCTTATCTCATTTTTGTATGTGGGGCCGGGGAGATGGCTCAGTAGATAAGCACTTGCCTGGCAAGCGCAAGGGCCTGAGCTCAATCCCCGATACCACAAAAAAATAAAAAAGACCTAAATGTGTGTGTGTGTGCGCGCGCGCACAGGGTCTCACTGTGCACCTCACACTCCTAGTGATCCTCCTGCTTTTAGCTTCCGTAGTGCTGGATCACAGGCGTGCACCACCATGCCCGGACTCCATCACCCGCTCAGCGTGCCTGGGCAGGGCCAGGGGGGCATGTCATGCCAAGGATTGAACCCTGGCCCCTGCGCGTACCTAAGCAAGTGCTTAGTCCACTGAGGTATCTCTCTGGCCCTCAGTTTATCTCTCTTTTTTTTTTTTTTTCCCGGAATCAGGGATTGAACTCAGGCCCTTGCACTTGCCAGAGAAGCGCTTAATCCCCTGAGCCATCTCCCTGGCCCCAGTTTATCTCATTTTTAATAAAAAGGGAACATGTGTATGTGTACAGGGCTTTATGGGTATACAAGAAAGCACAAAACCCACAAATTACTTACGAATATGTTGCCTGGAGAGGAAGATTCAGTGACCGATACAGACTGAAGGGCAAGGATCTAGAGAAAGAGGTCGGGTGGCAAATTTCCTGCCACTCGCCTTTTATCAATAAAGTTTTATTAGAACACCGCTGCTCAGAGGGCCGGGACAAGAGAGAGGCTCGCGAGGCCT
>NW_004524652.1:6506688-6514188 GCF_000260255.1 Octodon degus
CACTCGCCTTTTATCAATAAAGTTTTATTAGAACACCGCTGCTCAGAGGGCCGGGACAAGAGAGAGGCTCGCGAGGCCTGCACTGCACAAATTTCACAAGCACCGGGCCATAAAAACATAGGAACGTGTTCAGATACCTAGTAGAGAGTTACGTCTATATGCGTCGCTGTATGTACTTTAATAAAGCAGGACCAGCCCAGGTCTGCGCCCCAGCGGCCTGCTGTCCCCGAGGGCTGCATCTGTGGTCCCTGAGCCCGTGGGGCTCTGCCACATGCCTGTGGGCTCAGTGTCTGCGGCCCTGCCAATGTTTCCATTAGACACAGGTCTCCGCACATAACCAAACCCCGGCGGATTTTCAGCTGGGAACTTACGGGAGCAAGCTGGTGGGGACACAGGAGCCCCGTGAGCCCTGCATGGCTGGTGGCAAGGGAAGATGGTGTGGCCACGGAGGGAAAGCCTGCTGCTTCCGCAGAACACGCCGGAGTTACCATGTGACCCGGCAAGTCTGCTCCTAGGAACAACGCAGAAGAATTCGGAACAGGGGTTCAAAGGAAACCCGACCCACGTGCTCACAGCAGCACTCCTCAGCAGACAAAAAGAAGGCCCAGGGTGTCTAATCCCAGCCCTCGGGAGGCCGAGGCAGGAGAACCACTGTGAGTTCATAGTCTGGGCTACCAAGTGAGTCCAAGGCCAGCCTGCACTGCACCGTACCTTGTCTCAGGAGGAAAAAGACAAAAGCAGAAACAGCTAAAATCTTTCTCAGTAAATTCACAGATACACAAGCGAGGTCCATCCATACACTGGAGTATTATTCCATAAAAAGCACAGCATGGTCTCAGGCTACGTGGATGAATCTCAAAGCACGCTGCTGAGCGAGAGCGGCTGCACAAAAGGGCACGTGAGCGCGGAGTGATTCCACTTACGGAAAGCGTCCGGACTAGGCAGGGCACGCCTCAGGAGAGGCTGGTAGGAAGGCAGGCTTTCCTTCCAGGATTGTGAGAAAGCTCGGGACCAAGACAGGCTTTGATGGTTGCACAAGATAGTCAATATTCTTGATGTCATTTTAAAAGTTTTTATTATTACCGCAGGGCATGGTGGCGCATGCCTGTGATCCCAGCTCCCAGGAGGCTGAGGCAGGAAGATCACCAGAAGCTCAAGGCCAGCCTGGCTACATAGTGAGCCCTGGTCTTTTAGCTCAACAGCAGAGCTCTTGTCTAGCAATGTACAAAGGCCTGGGGTTCAAACCCCAGTATCAGAAAAACAAAGAATCCTCCCTACACCCGGTCACCACCAGTTCCAGGCCAGCCTGGGCTACACAGTGAGTTCAAGGTCACCCTGAACTGTGTTTTTCAATCACACCTTATGTATGATTTTTATCTTTGGGGAACACGAAATGGTCCCAGGTATCTTTCCAGTTGGGAGTTGGGAGTTTCTTTTTGTTTTGTTTGGTGGCTGTCTCAGCCCACCTCGGGGGTGGGGCTGGCTTGGCATGTGGTGCCGGGGCTGGGAATCAAACCTGGTCCCTGCGCACCTGCCTAAGCAGGCACTTTAGACCGCTGAGCTATCTTGCCGGCCCCTATAATTTTTATTTTTGGATTAAAATATTTTAAGTAAAAAGGAAGTTAGGGGGCCGGGGAGATGGCTCAGTGGAATAAGCGCTTCCCTGGCAAGCGCAAGGGCCTGAGCTCAATCCCGTTCTGCAATAAATAAATAAATACATAAAAAGGAAGACAGCAGTGAACCAAGATGGCAAGGTGTTCCCACAAGGCCCTCATGCTAGAAGTGGCTGAGCTTCAGGAAGTCCCAGCTGAGGTCAGTTCCGCCCGACACACAGTCAGAGCGCTGGGCCTGGCGCAGCTGGCTCGTCACTGTCCCCGGGGCAGGACCTACACTTCTGCCTTGTTTCTCTCCCAGGAAAGCTGTCAGACGGCTCTGGCCCTCCTCATATTCTTCCCAGCAGCCCTCTGGCTCTGAGCAACGAAAGAGAGCCCACTGTGTGCCCAAGCTCATCCCACGAGGTCAAAACGCAGAGGCATCTTCGCTCCTTCAAACTGCCAAGCTAGGGGCTTGTGGGTCAGCTCAGTTGTTTAAAGCACCTGCTGGCCAAACCCAGTCAGGCGCAGGGGACCGCGGTTCGATCCCCAGCTCCACATGCCGAACCAGACCCGCCCTTGAGGCAGCCTGAGCCAGCCAAAAAAAATCCCAAACTTCAGACTTGCAGTGGCTGGAACGAGGAGCTGCACTCCTGCCACCGCATGTCCCAGCACAGGCTCTGTTCTGATCTTTACCATCTTTCCTCTGGGTCCCAGGGCTGCTGCACGTCCCCAGCAGCGTTTTCTGGTATGTTCTAAGTCTCACATGTCTCAAGTTTAAACTTCCATTAAAAGGCCAAAAGTGGTTTTGAGCATCTGTAACCCCAGCACTCTGGGAAGCTGAGGCAGGAGGATCACATGTTCAGGCCCACCTGGGAACCTTAGTGACTTAGCAAGACCCCATTTCAAAATAAAAACTACAAAATCTTTACAAGAGCCAAGGCTGTAGCTGAGGAGGAAGCCTCTGCAGTCCTCAGTGTGCCGTACTGGACACATGCAGAAGTTTTCCTCCCTCCTGGTCCTGTAAACAGTCCCAGGTAACAACTCCCGGCATGGAATTTACACTGGATTAGACATGAAAAGTGGCCTCAGGATGACTTAAAGTGTTGGGGAGATGTATATGCACTAACTCCCTACAGTGAACTAATCGGTATACACCGCATGATGTGCTAATTTAAAAAATGAAGTATTTGAGAGAATTGCAAAGGTTACATGCAAGCTTTATTTATTTAGACTTTTTTGTCTTTCAACAGTTTATTAGAAAGAATGAAGACATTTAAAATAATCCCACTGTCATGAACATAAATTTTTCAGCTAGGGTACAAGCTGAATAAAAAACAAAAAATCCAATAGTGTATTAACACCTTTTCATTCATTTGCCATACTAACAGTGCAAACGCAAATCTGGTCTAAATGTACAGACTCCCAAGCCAACAATGTACAGCTTTCTTCGTCCTCCATGCTGAGAGGTGTAAAAGCTTAAAGGCCAAATAATACCAAATGTATAGGCTTCAAAACCCACCTAAGTTAAGGGCATTCACTAGTTTTAGCTAAGATACATCTGGAACACTGACAAGGAATCACTTACATACAATAATGTGAAGTAAGTTTTTTGAAAAATAAACTTTAGTGGAATAATTCTGAAAGGTACACCAGAGGAATGGCCGGTTATCAGTTTAACATATCAGCCAATTTTGAGTCCATGTCTAAAATATAAAATTTAGTTATGTTCCCTATTCTGAGAACTTTCTATCATATCAGAAACTATGTTATGAAGTAAAAGAGACTTAGGTGAATTTTTTTTTATTATTATCACAATTGCTGTATTGTGTATGACCTCAACAGCTCATGCAAGTCTGGGAAATGTTCATGCATAAGAATAATCCCTCAGGTGACTTGAAACTGTCCCAAAAAATGGTATATTATCAACCCTTAGTGAAGCCTGAAAGGAAAAAAAAAACCAAAACAGGTTGGAAAAATGGGTCAAAGGAGGCAAATATAGCATCTGCCTTTAGAGCTATCAACTCAGGAATTCTCCCAATTACGAAATCTTGCAGGGAAGTTATTTTCTTTTCCAAAATTCAGGTGATGACATGTGTTTATTCCAGACCTGTCACTTTTCATCATCACTGTCTTGTGAACCATCATCTGCTCCATCTCCTTCGGGTAAATCCACATCCTCGTCACCACCCATGTTGTTCATCACTTCAGAGAAACCATCAAACTTAGACATGTCTTCATCGGAATCGTCCTCCCAGTCTTTCCAGTTACTGAAGTCCACGCTAAGCCAATTAAGCTTTGCCCGTTCTTTTGTTAACCTAAGCCATGACTGGCCAGATTCTCCTTTTTCCGTAAACAACATAAAATTGATCTGTCTGTTCTTTTATGCTTGGAATCACTTGGATCAAGACAATGAAAAAGATCAATTTCGTTTAAATGTTTAAAATTATCACTTTCTCCAAGACAACTGAAAATGAGTTTGGATTTTTCAAAATTTACATTAACATCTTTACTGTCTTCAACACAAAATTCAATGAAGACATAGCCCCTTCGATCATACCACTCTGCAGAAGCAGGCTGCATGGTGAACAGGGCAGGGGGACGGGCAAACGGGTGGGCGTCCTCTTGCGGCGGCTGCTAGGAGTCGGATCCTCCCTGGTGGCGGCCTCTTCTCGTTGCCCTCAGGCGACGGCGACGGCGGGCTCGACCTGAGTTCCCACAGTGCATGGCGCAGAGTGAGCGGCTCCTTGGTCCAGGAGAAGAGGAAAGTGTAGGAAAAACTAGACTTTTTTTTTTTTTTTTTGAGGGAGGGTCTCATTGTGTAGGTCAGGCTGTCCTCAAACTCTTGGCAATTCTCCTGCCTCAGCCTCCTGAGTGCTGGGATTACAAGTCTGCACCATCATGTCCAGCTGTGTTAGATGATTTATACAGGGTGCTTGAGCAGCAAAGGATTTGGGGATCCGGGGAGGGGGTTTTAGAACTGACCCTTTCAGGATATCAGGGAATGAGTGTGTTTTCTATTTCATACTATTTATCCTGATGTGAATCAAATAGCTATTTGCATAGGGTTTTTTTCCCCCTGTATTTAGGACAGGGTCGACAGGGTCTCACTACGTAGATCGGACTCACAGTGATTCTCCTGTTTCAGCCTCCCAAGTGCTGGGACTACAGGTGTGCACCACCACGCCGGTCTCAATCGCCAGCTCAGTGCGTCCCAGGGGGCGGGGCTGGCACAGCGTGCAGGGGATTGAACCCGGCCACTGCACTCTGCCTAAGCAGGTGCTTTAATCCGCTGAGCTACCAGGCCGGCCCTTGCATAGTTTTTTATTTAACATCAATCTTGGGGCTGGGGCTGTGCCTCCGTGGCAGAGTGGTTGGCTGGCACACACACTGCTCTGGGTTCAATGTCCTCAGCAATGCAATAAATGAATAAATGACTGTGTCTCTCTCACACTTTTTAGGTTTCCTGAGGACCAGGAGAAGTAAGAGCCTTGGGTTCACCGTCATCTCCCACCGCTGACTCATGGTAGGCAAACAAGCATTGGGGATTGCGCCATGTAAGGGTTAGGTTGTTGACCACAGGTCTCCCTGCCTCATACTCAGCCTCTGAAGGCAAGAGAAGACAGCAGCTGACAAACTGCCTACGTTAGAGATAAGACACTTTGCCCAGTTAGCATAATTTATTGCTTAAAAAATGTCTTTGTTCTGCCTTCCCAAGGTCCTGCGCAGCTTCCTGCCTTTTCCTCAGCTTTTCCCTTCCTTTCCCTCAGTCCTCACCCCTCCCCCAACTTGTCAGGAATCCAATAAATACAGGCAACCCAGAGAAGTCTTTGTCTTAGCTCCAAGTGATTTCTGATCATCCTGGACCCCAAACCAGGAGCATCTCTGTGAGTTTGAGGCCCAGCCTGGGCTACCTAGTGAGCTCAAAGCCTGAAGAGGGAGACCCTGTCTCAAAAAACAAAGGAAAACAAACAAAATGCTTGGGAAATGGGAACATTACAGACAGAGCTCGGATTCGTTATACAGCTCAGACTGGCCTTGAACACACAATCCTCCTGCCTCCGTCTCCCAACTGCTGAGATTACAGGTGTGCACCAGAATTTCACTCCAATGAAGAAAAAGGATGTGTAGAAATTCTTGCAAGGATGTCATGACCAGAGCAGCTGAGGCCTTATTGTATCAGGGGCAAAAAGCTCAGGAGAAAGTGCCAAGTGGAGGACAGCACAGAGAAGGGCAAAAATGAGCAAAGAACCAGGTTCTACATGGTGCCCTTGTTCTGGGACTCTGTCTCTGGACCTCTGATCATGCAAGATGACAAATATTTTTGCTTAGAGCTTTTTTTTTTTTTTTCCTTCAGGATCTCATTATGTAGATCAGGCTGGCCTTGAACTCATTATTACATATTTCAGGCTGGCCTGGAACTCATGGTGATCCTCCTGCCTCAGCCTCCTGAGTGCTGGGATTATGCCCAGCTCCTAGAGCCATTTCTTGGTTGCTTTTTTTTTTTCTTTTTTTTTTTAACAGCAGTGGTGTTGAGCACAGGATCTGCCCCCTGAGCCCCGCCTCCCTCCCTCATGTTTGAGATGGAGTCTCACTGAGTTGCTAGGCTGGGCTTGAACTCTGGGTCCTCCTGCCTCAGCCTCCCAGAGTGCACTTAGTTGGGGTTGTTATTGTCCACAGTCGGAGAAACCCTCAAGGACACAGCTGTCACATATCTGAAACACCAAGGCAAAGGCTTGTTTCTCCAGATGGGAACAAGACCCCCAAGGCCAGCAGCAGCCTCCTTCATAAGCCAGTGCGCCTCACTGGAAGCACAGGAGAAGGACGTCAGGCGATGCTGTGACTACAGTGAAAGAAACAGAACTTTCTGGCTGTCAGGTAAACAACTAGTGACAAGGAATTCTTGCCACGTGTGGGGGCACACACCTGTCATCCTAGCACTCTGGGAGGCTGAGGCAGGAGGACCTCAAATTACAGCCCAGCCCAGGCAATTTATTAAGACCCTGTTGCAAAATAAAAAATGAAAAAGGGCTGGGGATGTAGTTCAGCGCGAAGGCCTTGGGTTCAATTCCTAGCACTGGGGGGAAAAATCTGAAGAGCAGTTAATTCTCAGTGTTAGGCAAAAAGGGAGGTGCAGGGGGGCGGTGAGAGATAGAGGGGTCCCCAAGATGAGCGCAGCTCACGCTCCTGCTCTCCAACTAGTCTTACTGTTTCAGAAAATAGGGTGGACAGGCTTTAGGCTGCAATCATGCCACAGCCCTGGGCTGCAGGCAACACCCCCGGGTGTTCCGACCCTGCGCCTCCCTCTGCAAGGACCCAGCACCCGGCCAGGCCTGGAAACCCCGTGCTACCTGAGGGCAAAGGGCCATTTCCGGGCAGCAAGGGGCCACTTCCGGCCGGCGAGGGGCCACTTCCGGCTTGTGAGGGGGCACTTCCGGCTTGTGAGGGGCACTTCCGGTCGGCAAGGTCGGTAGATCCTTTTTCAAGGTCAGGGTGCTTCCCTGCCTCCCTGGAGGTGACTAGATGGAGCAAGGCGCTAAGAGGGCGGCTCCCAGGCCTTCCCTGCCCCTCAGGGCCGCCTGCCAGGCTCCCGCTCTGCTGTTGCAGAACATTTCAGAGGCAGAAATGGGGGTGGGGGGGAGCTGGTGAGATGGCTCAGTGGTCTAAAGCACCTACTTAGAACAAGCTTGGCAAAGCACAGGGACCGCGGTTCAATCCCCCAGCACCACATGCCAGCCAGCCCCGTCCCCTGGTGGGCTGAGCTGGCCACACACACACACACACACACACACACACACACAATAAATAAATAAAGAAATGGGGGTGGGGGATTCTTTTATTTATTTATTTATTTATTTATTGAACCGGGGATTGAACTCAGGCCCTTGTGCTTGCTAGACAAGCACTA
>NW_004524652.1:6516786-6517811 GCF_000260255.1 Octodon degus
CTTCCTTCCTTCCTTCCTTCCTTCCTTCCTTCCTTCCTTCTTTCTTTTCTTTTTTTCTTCACCAGGAATTGAGCTCGGGACCTTGCACTTGCCAGGCAGGCGCTGTGCCGCTGAGCGGCTGAGCCACTCCCCGGCCCTCTGCTTGCTTCTCTCCCGTGTTCCCACATGGTCCGAGTCCTCTAGGTGGCTCTTTCACGGGCTGTCTTGGGCCGGGAGATGGCTCAGTAGAACGAGTGCTTCCCTGGCAAGCACAAGGGCCTGAGTTCAATCCCTGGTTTCTCACCACACGTCCTTCTTTTGCAGGCAGCTGCCTGTCTTTCCTATTTTCCCACTTTAAGTAAAATTCTCAAAATGCTTAAACTGGGAAAGCCTTCTGCTCTTCTAGGCAGTCTTGCTGTTTCAGTGTCTTGGTAATGAAAGGGAAAAATGGAGCCATACTCTTCCGCTTGCGGAGGTTTCCCGCCGTTCCGGGGCCCTGCCTGAGTGGCGGAGTGAGGGGCAGACTCTTGCCTTTACTGGCACTTTCTTCCAGGGCCTTTAAACCCGATCGATCATCGATCAGCTGGAACTGCTTCCTCTCGCTCCTCTCAGCAGCTGCCATCAGTTGCCATGGTGATGCTGGCCTAGCAAATTCCGCGGCTTTGGCAAGAAGCACCTCTGAAGCAGTGGTCCTTGATAACAGCGGCTCCTCCAGTGCCCAAGGGGAGGCTTTCTGCCCTGGAGCTAAAATGAGGTCCCTCAGCTGTGACCACTGTCCCCTTTAAGTGGCACTGCAGTCCTAACTTCTGTTTCTGTGGGGGTTTTTTTGTTTTGTTTTTGGCAGAACCAGGGATTGAACTCAGACCCTTGCGCTTGCCAGGCAAGCGCTTATTCCACTGAGCCATCTCCCCGGCCCCTTGTGTTTGTTTTTGTCTTCTAGAAACAGGGTTTCACTGTGCAGTTCAGGCTAGCCTTGAACTCACTTGGCAGCCCAGGCTGGCCTCGAGCTCTCAGGGCTCCTCCTGCCTCAGCCTCCCGAGCGCTGA
>NW_004524652.1:6518526-6521729 GCF_000260255.1 Octodon degus
GCCTTCCCAAGGCTGGATGATGAAAGCTTTCCTAGATATGCGGTCTCCACATGACCAAAACACTGACAACTGCAAGGCCCATCATGACATTACAGGACGGGAAGGAGAAGAAATTCTTAAAATTACCACTTCTCCTTTTCAGCAATGAAATATAGTATGGTTATGAGTCAGGTATCCTTTGAAGACTTAAAAAAAATATATCAAGTCTATCTAAAGAATATTGGTTTGGTTTTATTTCCTGAAACAGGGTCTCCCTATGTAGCCCATGTTGGCCTAAAACTCGAGGTGATCCTCCTGCCTCAGCCGCCCAAGTGACAGGTATGCACCACACGCCCAGCTTATATAAAAACATTGGACAAGGGGCTGGGGAGATACTTGGGTCATCTAAGCACCTGCTTGGCAAGTGCAAGGGCCCAGGTTCGATCCCCAGTACCACATGCTGGGCCGGTCCCAGAACCTGGATGAGCTGTGCCAGCCACCGAGACCAGGCGTGGTGACACATGCTTGTAATCACGGGGCTGGGGAGGCTGAGAAGGAGGATCACTATGAATCTGAGCTGTGTAGTGAGACCCTGGACCGAATAAATAAATAAAAGATTTTTTAGAAGTTTTTTTAATTGGATAAAAGAAGTTGGTAATAATCTTGGTTTGAAGTAACACCACATCTCCTGGTTTGTTCCGTTATCTCGTTGACCACAAAGAATACCCTCATGCTTCACAGAGCATGCATATTTCTATAAATGAGACGGCCTTTCTGATAGGTCAAGGAACTTGGATAGCAAGTAAATATGTTACAAAGCATGTAAATTAGCTAGGCAAAGAGGGAATGGGAATAAAGATTTGAAAATCCAGATACAGGCTGGGTATGGTGGTACATACCTATAATCCCAGCACTGGGGAAGCTGAGGCAGGAGGATCACCACAAGTTTGAGGCTAGTCTGAACTACATGGTGAGACCCTGTCTCTAATCACAAAACAAAACAAAAACCTCCAGAGAGGCAGGAAATTAAAAAAAAATCTGATATTACAGGGGCTTATCTTTGTTTGGTACGAGGGATTGAATTTAGAGCTTTCACACAAAGCTATATCCCACCCTACCTCTCTCTGTTTTCTTTTTTAAATTTGGAGACAGGGCCTCCCCAAGGCATTACATTGCCCAGCCTAGGGGCAAACGTGTGACTCTCCTGCCTCAGCCTCACAGAGAGCTGGGATGACCGACATTCGCCATACCCCCAACCTGCTACTGACATTTTTACTTCTGCGGAATTGGCAACTGAACGCAGGGCCTTGACCCTGAGCTATCCCTAAGCACACTCCCGGCACAGGGTCTTGTTAAGTCACACAGGCTGAGGGCTGGGGCGATGGCTCAGTAGAGTAAGCGCTTCCCTGGCAAATGCAAGGGCCTGAGTTCAATCCCCCGGTTCCGCCAAAAAAAAAAAAAAAGAATAAATAAATAAAGAAATCATACAGGCTGGCCTTGAATATGCTTGAATATGTGGTCCTCCTGCTTCAGCGTCCCAAGAAGTTGGGATGACTGATGTGTCATTACTTCTGGTTGACACTTTAAGAATGAATGGGGAAAAAAAAAAGGCTGGCCAAATAGCTGAGCGGATTACAGCGTGCAGGTGCAGGTGCAGGGGCCAGGGGCAGGGGCCAGGGGTTGATCCCCAGGCCCGCTGTGCCAGCCCCGCTCCCAGGGCGCGCTGAGAGGGCAGTGGAGACTGGGTATGCAGTGCGCGCCTGTAACCCCAGCTCTTGGGAGGCTGTAAACAGGCGGATCACGACGCGTCTGATCTAGTAGTGAGACCCTCACCCTGAACACCCTGCAAACCCTTTCCTAAAAGATACAAAAAAAAAAAAAAAAAAAAAGAGAGAGGAAAAAAAAGAATGAGTCTGTGTATAGGTAGCAAAAGAAAGTTAATGCAAAGCCCTTAATAGCAAGGTGGTGCGCGCCACAAAAGCAAGTGGCCATAAACCCAGCCCTGAGAGGCTGAGCTGGGAGGATCTCAAGTCGGAGCCCAACTGGGGCAATGCGGCAATTTAATGGGACTTTGTCTTAAAAAAAAAAAAAAAAAAAAAAAAAAAAAAAGCTGCAGCTGTAGCTCATTGTGAAGAGTCTGGGTTCAGTCTGCAGTCTTGCAAAACCGAACCAAACCAACACACCCGGGGTGGTTATAAATCTCTAGTAATGGTAACATTTCTCATGGCAGCCAAAAGGTGGAAACAACCATAGGGTGATGTGACACAGGAATACAGCTCAGGGGTGCAAGCACCTGCCTGGCAAGCTCAGGGTCCTGAGCTCAATTCCTAGTACCAAAAATAAAACAGTAAAAACTGTCCCATTAGCCCCTTCAAGTTCTTGCAGCTCTTCTAATGCCAGGCGATGCACGCTGGCGCAGGTGCAGCTTTCCTCCCAGTGTTCGCCGTCTTCCCGCGGACCCTGACAGGCCCCTAACCCTTGGGATCTCTGGGGGCTGAGGGACTGTAGTGCTCCCATGGGTTCACTGCCAGGGGCTGTTGCGTCCGGACGGCCTCTTCTTCAAAGACAACGCACTAAACGCTATGCTGGGGCTATTGGGCCCCTGGTACCCGCCCACGCACGTGCATGCGCACATGCACGCACACACATGCACACGCACACACGCATACACACGCGCACAGGCGTAGCAACGCAGGGATTCAACAGGTTCTCACGGCAGAGGCGATGGGCGGAAGAGAGGCAGCAGAGAAGCGCGTCCTGCCTCACTGGAGCAGGTTCTGCACCCCTGGGGAGTGGGTGAAGATCCTCCCCGGGAAGCCCCATATTCCAAGGAGTTACACGCATGAAAGCGGAGCTGGCTCATCCCACGCAAAGTGATGGCGGAAGAGTGCGTGAGCCCTAAGAACATGAACTACGGCGCCACCGTCTAGTCACTGCTGACATCCCTCCCCCTTTCTCCTGTGTCCTGAAGGGCTATCCTTTGTTCAGACAGTCAATTACGAAACATTTAAGGAGGAATTTACTTTGCAAATGGGCAGCTACAATTCTTTAATTTCATAATTTTTTCCTCTAGGACTGGGGATTGAACCCAGGACCTACATATACTGAGTTACATCCTCAGTTGTTGTTGTTTTTAAATTGTTCGGGGCTGGGGAGGTGGCTCAGTGGAATAAGTGCTTCCCTGGCAAGCACAAGGTCCTGAGTTCAATCCCCAGTTCCAAAAA
>NW_004524652.1:6521829-6529542 GCF_000260255.1 Octodon degus
AAAAAAAATCTGGGGGAACTACCCTCGTAGACCCTGCTCCTGTCCCTCTCTTGGACAGGAACTTTCTTTCTCTCAATAAATATATTCTGCTCATAATAAACAAACAAATAAATAAATAAATAAATAGTTCACTCACTCATTCATTATTTTTTGCTTGTTTTGAGAAAGTCTATGTAGTCCAGGCTGGCCTTGAATTTACTATGCAGCCCAGGCTGGCTGCAAACTCATGGTGATCCTCCTGCTTCAGCCTGCTCTGATAATTCTTATTGTTTTTCTTTTTCTTGCTTTCCCTTTCCCTTTTTCTTTTATGAGGCAGGGTCTTGCCACATAGTTTAGGCTGGCCTCCAACTTGTAGCGATACTTTCTCAGCCTCTCGGGTGCTGGGCCGACAGGCCCATGCCACCATGCCTGACCCAATTCTTATTTTTGAGACAAGGTCCTGTAAAACTGCTAACCTGCCCTGGCTGGATTTGAATGTTCAGTCCCCAGAGTTCTGGGGCCACAGGGGAGGACCACTGCATTACTACACTTAGGAGCTGGCCATGTGCCTATCACTTTCCTCGGGTGTGGGGATACAAGCAGCGAACCCCTAAACAAGGTGCTGCACTGAATGGCTTCTGAGCCTAACAGGACAGTCCACAGACAAGAGAAGAGATTACTTTGGTTGGTGTATGAGGGAAACTCGGCAGCGCGGCAGGAAGCTGGGGCTGCTCAGGGGAGATGGGGAAGCCGGGTCAGAAGAGAGGGGCTGGGAAGGCGGAGAGTTGGACCCTGCAGCGCCCGCGAGCCAGTCCGACTTCAACTCAGGGCTTGTGACTCTCGGCAGGAGGGAGAGCCCTAAGTCCAGCTCCTGCCCACACCCCGTGTGGTGGGGCTGCGACCTGAAGTGCGGGGCCTGTGACAAGGCCTGCTTCACATCGAGGCAATACGTGGAGGCAGCGGCGTAGGGAATGAACAAAATACACTGATTTTTGTTTTGACCTCTGTTTGTATAGTCCCATTGTGAATGCTGCTTCCAGTTAGGGATGTAAAATGAAATCTCATTTGTAATGGTAAAAACAAAAAAAAAAGCATTAAGGGGATACTCAGAAAATAGCTAAGATCTTTACAAAAAATTTGTTGTCAAAAAGTAGGGGCTGGGAGATGAGAGTGTAAAAATAAAATTAGTGTTCAGAGGTAATACAAGCAGACAATACAAAAATAAGGATCCTGGCCACCTGCACTTTTAAACTCGGAATTATGTTTCAAAAGAGCAACTTCTCAAAAACAAACAAAAAGTAACTTCTCCCCTGGGCTGGGCCTGTAATCGCAGCACCCGGGAGGCTGCAGGAAGGGGACAGCTGTGAGTCTGAGGCCAGCCTGGGCTGCATGGCCAGCTCGTGTCTCAACAAACCAACCAACCAACCAACAAGCAAACTTCTCTGGCACAGAGACAGCAACCCTCTGTCCAGCCAGGACTCTTTCCTGCAGGAGGAAACCGGGGTTAAGAGGGGTACCGGGCATTTGGGTTCAATAGCGTCAGCCAGCGAAGCCTGCAGGCAGCTTTCCATCCGTGACCTTCTAGTGCCACCACTTGATGCCTTCTGTGCTCTGCAGATTTATAACAGAACACAGTGAGACACGACGTGCGATTCCAGCCCAATGCTTGGTTTCCCTTAGGCTCAATCTGTGTGAGGGTGAGCTATGCTACCAAAGAAGCACCAGGGTGAAGAGTGAGCTATGCTACCAGGCAGGCGCTCAGCGAGGGGCGGCTCGGCATGGCCCAGCAGGGGCTTCAGATCCTCCTGCCTCAGCCTTCCAGTGTTGGGATTGTGGGTGTGAGTCACCACGCCCGGGGAAGGGCCTGCACCATTCTATGGTAACAGATGGTGGGAGAGCCTCTTATTCCCAAGCTATGGACAAGATACTGAGCTCAGAGAGATTAAGCAACCCCACCTAACTCATAAGCCTAAATATAGAAGCAGAACTGTGAGGCAAGCCTACCTGGCTCTGAATCCCGTGGACTTGTTACATTACCAATGACCAATGACCATGAAGCGAAACTGTCACAAGTACTACTTTTGGGGAAATGAAGAGTTGGGGGTGCGGCTCAGCAGCAGAGCGCTTGCCAAGCGTGTGTAAGGCCCTGGGTTCAATTCCTAGTATTGCAATAAGTAAATAATATTATAGCACTGAAAAGGCTATCAAATACAAAATCGTATATGCGGTAGGATTGTGAATTTATAAAGCCATGAAAAAGTGACAGAGAAACCAACAAAATGCAATCTCCCTAAGGGATTAGTCATATCTTGTATTTTCCGTACATATCTTATACATTTTTTTAAAAAAACTAAAAATTATATTGTGGCTGGCCTTGGTGGTGTACCTGTTACCCCAGTGCTTGAGAGACGGAGGCAGGACTGATTCCAGTTTGAGGCTAGCCAGGCCTACTAAGTAGATTCAAGTCCAGCCTGCACTACGTAGCCGTGGGGGGTCCAACCCTCAGAGGGGAACAGGCTAGAGGCAAGACGGAGAAGAAAAGAAACCCCGGGTTGGGAGGACGAAGCTGTTGGCTGGGCAGTTATGTTTATTTTAGAGTTATATATTGAAAGTCCTGAACAAGTGCCCAATGCCTTAGTTAACTCTAAGCCTTCTCTGTTTCCCTGGGAACGGAAGAGCCTACCAAGGCCAAACTAATAAAGAGGAGACCACACGTTTTATTTATTTATTTATTTATTTATTTTGGTATTTTAATCCTTTTTTTCCCATAATTTTACTGAGAAACAAATAGTAATGAGACAGTTTCAAACCAAATTGGTAGGAGTTTCAATAATTAACACATTGGGGCTGGTGAGATGGCTCAGTGGTCTAAAGCACCTACTTAGAACAAGCTTAGCAAAGCACAGGGACCGACAGCTCAATCCCCCAGCACCACATGCCAGCCAGCCCCGCCCCCTGGTGGGCTGAGCTGGCCACACACACATACACACACAAATAAATAAAAATTTTTTTAAAAAATAATAATTAACACATTGCATATTGTCTTCCTAGTGGTTATTTGCTGTATAAGATGCGGACATGGTATCTTATTTGCAGACACTATTAGGACAAATCCGTCTATTCATTAAGAGAATGTAACTATATATCTATCCTAACCACTTTGAATACACATACAAAATGAACATTCATCTGTATCCCCTTTTTTGTTTAGTTCCGTTATTTGAATATCATAGGTGTGTTAACTCAGCAAAATATTCTAAAAGAGTCCAGTAGTCCAGAATAGTACTGGTTTTAGGGAGGGGTCTACAGGGTGTTCAGGGTCTCACGACTAGATGGGATTCAGTGATCCGCCTCTGAGTCCCAAGCCTCCCTCGAGCTGGGATTACAGGCGCACAGTACCTCGCCCAGTCTCAATTGCTGTCTCGGCGCACCCTGGGGGCGCTTTAGTCCGCTGAGCTATTGGCTGCCCTCGAAACCACACATTTCAGAGCCCTGGGAACACAGTGAGCTCTTTGCTCAAGCCCTGGGAATGCAGGTGAGCCCATTGCTCAGACTGCAGGCCAAGGAGCTGGGCACGTTACCACATGTACCTCATGATTGTTCATTCCAGGATCTGGTTTCCAACACACAGCAAAACCTTGTCTCAAAAGCCAACACCCCCCGCCAAAGTATATTGTGACCCTAAATTTTGTTTTTATATTTTAAAAAGTCATTTAAAAAATGTCTAACAAAAACTCTGTAAACCGAGAACAGTCTACCAGGCAAACATTTTCTTTCCACACTAAAACGCATGTTCCGCGGGAAATAGTGGTGAGCTCCGGTGACCTCTGGGTAACGTCACCCACATGTTAGTTTTCCAAGCTTTACTCACTTCCGGTATTCAGGGTGCTGTTCTCCTCAGCAGTCAGGATCGAGCCCAGAAGCTTTGCGCTGAGCTACACTCCCAGCCCTTGTTTAAATTTTAAGACAGTCTAGTAAAGCTGCCCAGGCTGGGCTCACACTCAGGACCCTCCTGCCTCAGCCTCCCAGAGTGTAGAGCGTGCCACCGTGCCTGCTAAACTTACCTGTTTGTGCTTAAGTGTGCTGCCACAGGGCGGGGCTGCTGGCCTTCCTGGGGCGAAGCAGGACAGTTCTTGCTTGGCAGGCTGCCTCTTGTCTAGGCCCTGGCTCAAGAGAGCCCTCTGGGGGCTTTCTCCAGCTGTGCCCATTGGAGCGCACAGCCTTCCGGCTTCTTGAGATCCGGGTCTGGGACTCATTATTTCTCTACTTCCGCCTGTGCGCGGGGTTTTGAGTCGTAAGTAGCAAGAGAAATAGAAAAATAGAGGTTTACTCCACCCCCAAATTCTGGCTTGCTTTTGTTCTTCGGGTTAGAATTAACCCCTGTAAAGTGAACAATTCAGATTTACGGTGGGAACACTGGCAGTGCTGCACGGTCGAGCCCACCGCCACCCAGCTGCACAACATTGTCCTGCCATTTTTCTTTTCTACAGTACTGGGGCTCGAGCTTGGGAGCTTGCACGTGCCAGGCACTTATGCTGAGGAGCTACGGCCCCAGCCCAGCCTTATCGTTTTGTCACTGACAAAAAACCTGTCATTTGCAACTTAGAGGAGGTTGGGGGACAGGTCAGAGGGGCTGAGGAAAGTGGCTCGCGGGTACCACAGCCAGGAAGCTAGAAGCGCAGGCCCAGGCCAGGCCTCGCTGCAGCAACCCTCAGCTAATCAGGGCCACCACCCAGCCGAGTGAGCTGTGGGTCCCCCAGCTCCAACCACCTGCCCTCAGCCCTGCCTCAGAGCACATGTGAGTTTTGGGGGTCATTCTTGAGCTAAACCATACTTTTTATTTTTTTATTTTATTTTTTTTTAATTTTTTTTCTTTTCAAAGTTTTATTGATAAACATATAGCAATGAGACAGTTTCAAATCAAATCAAAAGTACAGTTTCAACAAATAATACACTGCATATATTCTTCTTAGTTAAACCATACTTTTTAAAAAAATTATATTATTTGGTAGTCTCACTATGTAGCTCCGACTCATAGTGTTCCTCCTATTTTCAGCCTCCTCAGCACTGGGGTTACAGTTGTGCATCACCATTCCTGGACTCATTTGCTGGCTCAGCGCGCCCCAGGGGTGGGGCCAGCGCAGCAATGTGGGACCAGGGTTGAACCCTGTTTGCCAAGGCAGACGCTTAGTCCGCTGAACTATCTCACCAGCCCTTAAACCATACTTTTTAAAGTAACAACTATTGAAAAAAAAAAAAAAATATATATATATATATATATGGTCACATACTGTATTTTTTTTTCCTTGATAGTGTCTTGTTATGTAGCCCAGACTGGCCTCAAACTCACAGTAATCATCCTTCCTCAGCCTCTAAGTGTTGAGATTACAGATGTGCACCACTATGCCCAGCTTCCCAACCCTTTGAGAAAAGGGTTATAGAAATCTTTGAGACAAGGTCTTGCTAAGTTACCCAGGCTAGGCTGGTGTGGTGGCACACACCTGTATTCCCAACATTTAGAAGGCTGAGGCAGGAGGGTTACCAGGGAAAAGGACAGAGTGGACTACATAGTGAGTTTAAGCCTAGTTTGAGTTACAGAGTGAAACCCAGTCTCAAAGAACAGAAAAGTTACCCCGGCTAGCCTTGGACTAGGGACCCTCCTGTATCGGCCTGGCAAGCAGCTGAGACTCCGAGTGTGTGCCCTTGTGCCTGACTTACTTTCTCATAAAGGACTCAGCTCATGACACACGCAGATCCCCAAAGGAGATGGGACAGTTAGCATCAGGCACAAATCTCCAGTGACACACAGTAAACTGGACTTCCAAACAGCTGCTTAAGCTTAAAAGGAGAAACAACTAGCAGTGCTGGGCTCTGGAGGTCAGCACTGAGGGCGCTCCTTACGGGGGGCCGAGGAGCTCCCTGTAGGATTCTGATTTTCTCTCACGCTTCATGGAGAGCCGGAGGTCCCCTGGGGGTGTGGACACTGCCCGGGCCTACGGGGCTGGAGCTGGTGCAGCAGTTCAGTGAACATAGGTTATGTGGGGTGTGGTGGCACATCCCTACAGTCCCCGCACTCAGGAGGCTGAGGCAGGAGGACTGCTGCGAGTTCAAGACCGGCCGAGGCTACAAAGTGAGCTTAAAGCCAGCCTGAGCTGCATAGCGAGAGCTTTTCTCAAAAAGACAGGACACAAGCAAATAAAATTACCCCATAGGTTTTATGTTTTAAATTTGTTATGTCAAGCAGAGATTGCATCTTTTTCTTGTTAAATAGAAAATTTGAAACACTGTTTTCTGTATTGTCCAACAAGAAAGACATATGTGAAAATGTTTTTAATTTGGATTCTTATGAATGTATTAAATGTACTGTTTTGGTTTTTTTTTTTTTTTTCTACTGGTGTTTTTTTCCAGTACTGGGGACTGAACTCAGGACCTTGTGCTTGCCAGGCAAGTGCTTATTCTACTTAGCTATCTCCCCAGCCCTTAAATGTACTGTTCTTAAAGGAAAAAAAAAAGAGGAGAAACGATAGGCACTATAAACACCAAAAAGAGCAGAAACACGTCGTGCCACTTTGCCATTTCTCCGTTCCTGTCCTGGATGGCGAGGCCCCCCAGCCTCCAGCAGCGGCTGTCCCTGTCGAGCCAGCCCGTCCGCTGGCCCTGGCACTTCTCACCTCCAGGGAACCGAAGTCCTTTCAGGATTCACTGCTTCAGTCGTCAAGACGGCCTCCTAAGCACTGCGCTCTCTCCCCCCTCCCAGCCGGACCGTCTCCCCTCAGGGCCTGCGTGGCACCGCCCTGCGAGAGCTCCCCTTCCACTCCTTCCACTCCCACGGGGCGGGGCGCTGGCTGGAGGGGGCGGGGCTTCCGTGTGCGCGGCGTGGGCAGCTCCCGGCCTCGGCGGCCGCCGGGCTCCATGCACTCTGTCCCTTTGGGTCTGGCGCACCAGGGCCCTCTCGCCTGGGCCCACCCCGCGGGGATTCCCTGTATGACCAGTCTGATGCCCACTGCAACTACAGCACGTAAGTACTGCCTGAGGCCGGTGTTCTAAAGGCTGATACTCTTTACATGGAGGAAACAGGATTTAAGCTAACCGCTGCTTTGCTTAACAGCGAGGGGAGGCCATGTCTGCACTGTCCCTCATGGATGGGACAGAAAGCCAAGGTTACAATGTGTACAGGCAACTGAGACAACATTACTGATTGAGGACACAAGTTCTTTATTGGGTAATTATATTAACATTGAGCATTTTTAGTTATTCTTGTGGTAGCAAGTGCATATAGATTATACAATTTTAAAACTATAATAAATATGGTTAGTAGCAGACTTCAGATTTTCTCATCATTTTTGAAAAAAAGGATTGATGATTTACTATAATCCATTAAGGAACATCTAAATGGGAAAAGACAGGGAAACATTTTATGAGTATCAGAAAATGGTCAAATAAACTATACAATGTGAGAATTAACCACAGTTGATAAAATCTACATATAAAATTAGTTGGTGTCTTGGGCAGATATGACTAAGAAGAAACACACTTTAAGGGCTGCAAGTCTCTCTCCGGCATCAATAGTTTCCCACTTTCAAAAGAGTAATCTGAGGGCCGGCCAGATGGCTCAGTGGACTAAAGTGCCTGCTTAGGCACAGGGAAACCCCAGCGCCCATGCCGGCCCTGCCACCGGGGCGTGCTGGGACAGCACTGAGGCTGGGTGTGGTGGCGGGCGCCTGTAATCCCAGC
>NW_004524652.1:6529902-6535051 GCF_000260255.1 Octodon degus
CAAAGCAAGGGCTGGTGAGATGGCTCAGTGGTCTAAAGCACCTACTTAGAACAAGCTTCGCAAAGCACAGGGACCACGGTTCAATCCCCAGCACCACATGCCAGCCCGCCCCGCCCCCTGGTGGGCTGAGCTGGCCACACACACACACACACACACAAAATTTAAAAAAAAAACCAAAGCAAAACAATCTCAAAACAAAAATAGTAATGCCATTGTACACAACTGATTAGAAATGAACCCAGGGCTGCTCTACCACTGAACTACATATCCATTCTTGTTTTTTATTTTGAGATAGGTTCTTTCTAAGTAGCTCTGGCTGACCTCAAACGGTAATCCTTCTGCCTCAGTTTCCTGAGTAGCTGGGATTTCGTATCGAATGACTGACCTATATAAACCTATAGGTTTGTGTAAATGGGCTCTAGGATATTCACATGACTAATCTCTCAGCATGTGGCCCTAAGCGATGTGTGACAGTCTGCGCACACACAAGAACAGACTTCTCTGTGGAACATCAGGAAAAACTGGGTCAACTGCAAGATTCTAGAAACCTTACAGTAGCAGGTCAGAGGCTACGAAGCTGGCGGCCAGCTTTACCTTCAGGATTTCACCAGGGGCTGCATCCGGGGGTACGAGCTTGCCGCAACGCTTTGCATACTCACTGACCACGGCCGACGCTGCGTCCACGCTGCGGAGCAGAAAGCAGACAAGACGATGAAGGCTCCCCTGGGCTGAGAAATGTGTGTGCTCTTTCCTGAGGGCTGGCTTCACGGGGACACAGATGCCAAAACGCATCGAACCATACACTTCAAATATGTGTGGCTTATGTCTCAACTACAACTCAAAAAATAATCTCATCCAAAAAAATAATAACACTCATCCATAAATGACAATACTCACTAATGGCTGCTCAGAAGGAAAAGAAGCAGGAAGAAACCCATAGGGCAATGACAAGAAATGGAGGCTGTCCTGTGACCAGCACAGCTGTGCACGAGTGGGACTGGAGCTGGAGCCCTGTGTCCCCTGACGGCACGCAGCCTCTCCACAGTCAGCCCACAGCCTCCTCAGGTTTGTGCGTTCCGCTCCCAGCCCAGCCCATCTCCAGAAGCTTACTGTTCCCACACTTGGGGCCACTGGAAAATCAGCTAACGGAGCTCGGCAGAGCGTGTGCTGCAGACGCTCTTGGCGCCACGAGCAAGCGCTAAGGAACCCGGCCGTAACGCAGGGCTTGTCTCGCTGCCTGACTCCCTCCCAGGCCGTGCTCCAGCTGACCTGGCAGCTAACTCGGACTGCATGGGAGCTTGTTATTGTGCACTGTTAATTACAACCACAAAGCTCTGCGACTGCTTACCAGTTTCTTCCAAATACAGATACAGTTGAAGGAAGTTCTGTGAGTAATTTTATTGACTTACCTTAAGTCACTGGCCAAATAGTTGACTAGCGCAGTGATGCTGTCGGTATTCATCATGTGCAATTTTAGCACTTCAAAGTATTTTGTCTTTGCCAAAATCCCAAATTCCTTCTTTTTTATGATATTATTCAGAATCAGGCTTCTAATCTAGAGAACAACAGGTATCATAATATTAAAAATGTGCTGTTCCAGGTTCTTCATTCGATCCTAAACATTCCTGCAGCTGAACCTGAGTTAGTACTGCATCAGTCCGAACCTCCTGTTTAGCCCCAGGCAGCACACGGTATGGAAACGGGAAGCCACTATGGGTACGATTGTGGGAACTTTTTATGAGGAAGATCTGCTTAACTACAAGCATTTTCCAGGAGTGGCGGCACATGCCTGTAATTCTAGTGCTCAGGAGGCTGAGGCATAAGGAGAGCTGGGAGTTCAAAGCCAGAGTGGGCTACACAGTGAGTTCAAGACCAGCCTGAACTACAGTGAGACCCTGTCTCAAAATTCTAGAAAAGAAAACAAAAAGCCCTCAACTTATAAGCACTTAAGATATAAATGTTTTGTGCCTATCATTTTTTTTTTTGCAGAACCAGGAATTGAACTCAGGCCCTTGCACTTGCCAGCGAAGTGCTTATTCCACTGAGCCATCTCCCCAGCCCCTATAAGCACTTAAGGATATAAAATTTCCACTGAGCAGAGCAGTAAGATAGTTATGATCCTTGCTTTTTAAAAAAAATCTGAGATTTTAATAAGACAAAATAGCTTTTAGATGTTAACAAACAGCAAAAGTCTAACTAAATCTTGGTTGAGAGGGAATGACTACCTTCTAGGACCAAATTTTTCATAGAAAAAGAGACAAAATTGTCTTACTTGATGTGCAAATCCTGCTAACTGTCCAGAATTCATATGTTCTTCTAATTGCTGTAAAATGATCTGAGGATTGCATGAGTCCAGAAAATTCTAGGGAAAAAAATGAAAGCACAACTTAAAAAAGTATTATTATTACTAATTTCTATCAGTCTGGAAGGTTTTATTTTAAAAACTGAAACATGTCAAAATAATTTTTAATGTAGAAAAAAATTCTGTCAACAGGTATTATTAAGAGGAAAAAAGTATTTTATAATTATTTAAAGAGCAAAAATGGTTTATCAGCATTTGTTGGTCTAAATGCCAAAAGGAATATTTACTCAAATGTTGAAAAACAGCCAGGGATGAATTTATGAATAATCAAAAGAAGAAAACATATCAAAGAAAGTAAAAAGATGCTTTGAGAAAATGCAATTAAAAGACCTAAAGGCAAACAAAGAAACAAAAAAACCCCACATTCATGTATACAGATCTCCATGTCCTTCCTTATACAGCTGTGAAGGAAAGAACTATAAAGCATTTAAAATGCTTTGTTCTGTCTGTTCTTGTATTAGGAGAAGAGTTATTTTTAAAAGTTCCATCCTCAGCAGGCTCACAGCTTCTTGGTTAGACACCCACATGTAAAATCTGGCTCCCCTCTCCTGGAGCGGTCTCAGAAGCCGGCTGCCCCCTGCGCCTACCTCGGGGCCCCCCTCAGTGCCCGCTGCTGCCCACCGCTGGGCTGCCTGTACGGCAGCAGCTAATGCCCTGTGCGACCCGGACAGCTTCCCAAGCGTCTTCCTGCTTGCCAGCCCTCTCTTCTGACCAAGCCTAGTGGGCATGGGATGACGGCCTTCATCACTTCACTTTAACCTCCCAAGAAATTGGTTGTTCCCCATGCAGAAGTGCACCGTCCAAACCTCTTGATGGCAGGCCTCAGCTGCATCTCCACGGTCTCGCTGCCTTACACCCCGCTAGCCCCACCCCCAACACACACCCCAACTTCACAGGCTTGGTGAGCAGAAAGTGCACCTTTGCAACGGATGGGCAATCTGAGGGCCTCCATTTCCTTGGCAACCCCAGAGGAATAATGTGCAAGATACCTGAATTTGATACTTTCTCTTTTCGGAGTGGGGCATGAGCATCAGACACGCTAAGGCAAAGGCTGGAAGCTCTAACTGGATGTACTGCCTCGCGACTCCCATCATGTCGAGGTCATCTGAAACTGGACATCTTTGACAGAATGCATTAATTATTAACAGCCTGTTGGATTTACTACATTATTTTGACCTTCCTAGCTTTCTGCAGATGTTACCTGTCCAGGCTTTAAATTTAAAATACTGAAGTGCTTAACAATGAGCAACTCAAGTCTTCGATGACTTCTGCCTAGCATAAAAGAATCTACCAGCAGCTCACAAACTACTCCCTGCTACCAGGATTAAACCTGGAAGCCTACAGATACATAAAATCAATTCTTAGAAGTCTCCAAATCTATGAGACAAGGCTGTAGGATTTGCAATGCTGGGGTGTCACAAAAGGCACTTTATACTTACATTACAATCAGGTGCTAATTCTAGAGAATGGTTAGTGAGTATCAGTTTACTAGCAAACCAGAAAGCACAACACACGGAAAGCAGACAATATAAAAATAAATGTTTTGCCACAAGAACAAGTGATGAAGCTGGGCATGGTGGCACAAGCTTGTAAGCCCAGCACTCGGGAGGCCGAGGCAGGAGGATCAGTGTGAGTTTGAGGCCAGCCTTGGCTTCATAGTGAGTTCAAGGCCAGCCTGCACTACAGTGTAACCGTACCTCTAAATAAATAAATAAAAATAAACAAGTAAATAAATAGAGCAAGTGATACTGAGGGTGCAGCTCGGTGGTGGGGCGCTTGCCTGGCATGAGCAAGGTCTGGATTCCACGCCCAGTATCACAAAACCACAAAGGTTTGATGCTTAGCTCCCAACAAAACAGAATCACAGTGCTCCCCTCTTATCCATGTGGGCTGCTACGTTCAAAGACCCCTTGTATATTCCTGACACTTGGCCAGCACCAAACCCCATTTACTATGTTCCCCCACGTACATATACTTCTGACAGTTTAATTTATAAATGAGGCACAGTAAGAGATCAGCAGTAATTAATAATAAAATAATTACAACAATACTCTATAATAAAACTGCTGGCCTCACATGCCTGCTCTTTGGGGCCGTTAGTGAGTAGAGCAAGACCCCCTGCACCGAGCACCGTGACGTGCAAGAGCTGAGTGGGAAACACAGCAACTGCGTGGCTGCTGGGCGGGCAGGCAGACAGCACGGGCGTGCTGCTCCAAGGGGCAGGGGACATCCTGGAGCACAGGCACAGCCCTCGTCACACACTCAGAGCAGTGTGCAATTCAAAATTCGGAGACCAGAGAGGCAAAGCCACAGATGGTGTGTGCGCCTGTGTGTGCACACCGGTGTGCTGTGCTCACAGATAGGTCCATCAGAAAAGGATTTTAGAAGTAACAGGTTTTATTTTCTAGGTAGGAGAACAAACATTTTACTTACTCTAGAACAGCAATGAGACTCCTACAGCAATCTGTTAACTGACTGGGCCTTAAGGGATAAGAGGCTGAAAAGAAAAAAACAATGACACGCACAGGTGCTCAGCTACAAACCAGCACTGCAGGCGCTTCCAAGGGCAGGAACGTACCTGAGAGGAGGGGCATCTGTATCACGTGCTGCCAAGCTCTGCCGAAGCAGGGGACCTGCGCAAGTGGGAGCAGCAGAGAGCGCGGGTTTGAGGCACTGCAAACTCTTATACAGGGGCTGGTGAGATGGCTCAGTGGTCTAAAGCGCCTACTTAGAACAAGCTAAGCTAAGCAAAACACAAGGACCACGGTTCAATCCCCCAGCACCACA